>NC_142200.1:20317246-20468785 GCF_049639895.1 Pseudopodoces humilis
CTTGCACACGGTTCTCTCCCACACTTAAGTTATTCTGAGCTTCCGTGGTATTAAGACAATTTCTGTGAGACAAAACCAAAAAATGTTATTAACTGTCCTGACAGAGGAAATCTCCTCCTTAAATAGCTTAATGGTCTTAGATGTCAGTGAAGATTTTTCAATTCTGATAACCCACTGACATAAGTAGTAACACCTTAACAAATACTAGGCAAAAGAAATTGTGAGGCAGAGAAGTCCAGAGCTCTATAACAAATGGGAAAAGATAATACATTTGATTTGCTTTGTCACAATAAATTCTGGGTATCCAGGATTGCTCTTGCTTTAGCTTATAATTGGGATGCAAAATCAATCCAGCAGCACAACAGCCTTTAGACACAAAATAAGAATAAAGAGTAAGGCAGAGCATGGACTACTCACAGTAGATATTTTGCACATAAAACAGGCAGAATATCAACAGCAAAATTCATACACTGATGGGATGCTCTTTCAGGTTGTTGCCAGGCCACTACTGTTTGCTTAACTCTGGTACCAATGCTATTCTACAAGAGCAAGCCCAGGAATTCCATTGTAGCAGAGTAGATCAGTAACTACAGTGGCTGCAAGGTAACCTCAGCAGCATTCCCACATCTACCCACAGTTGCGCCTGAAAGCAATCTGATACGCTGATAGTAGTTACACTGACATAAAATTGTTAACTCATATGACTCTTAGTAGGAATAATATTGCTTTGTTTTCAACCCAGGAGAAATGCTCTGACACTACCATTCCTCTCTCTTGGCTTTCCACTGAAGGCCAGTTTTGTCAACCATACTCAGTTTAGGAATTGAACATCAGGAATTTCTCTGGTGTTTGTAGAAGAAAAACTGTCCAAAATCCATTTCATAGCCTCTTTTGAATCAGTAAATTTATACTACCACCTATTGAAACAATTACCTTATGAACAGCTAGTGGAGACCATCTAAGGCTGTCACAAATTAGCTACATTGAAATAAACATTGTGTAGCTCATCTCTGACATAAATTCATATGGAGATACCTTCCAGTATGTAAAGACTTCATTGTTTCTACCAAAATATATACTCTTTCTTTTCTGCAGGTCTTAATAAGCAGTAGGCAGCTTCCTTCGACTCAAGTCACTTTTAGCTTACAGAGAAAAGCTGAAATCTGAGAGAAGTGAGAAAAACATTCTAAGCAAATGATTTTAAGAGAGTTACTTTATTTGCTGGGCAGATCCTAAGTTATGTAAAATATAACTCTATAAATGAGGCTACTGAGGCCAGACTACTCACTTTTTGCCTTACAACAAGAAAACAAAAAAACAGCCAATAGCCAACTATCAACATAATCTGATTTTACTAATCTCAACAGCAGCATTAAAACACCAAACACAAAGTGAAACTCTCAGCTGCTTTCCAAACTGAATGTTTGAGAATACTCTCCATTTTTTCTAATCAATAAAAAGTAAAAAGGAGTAAAATGTGCTTCCCAAAACAGCCTTCATATTCTTTTAACTTTTGAAATAAAACCATAAATCCCTCAGGGTCTCACAGTTCCTGCAGTTCACAACTGATCCACACTTTTAGTAGCTGGGTGTATGATTTTGAATAATACTGTACCTTTTATCTTGGTCTTCTTGATTATCACTCACTTTGTTAACAGACAACAGCCTTTTATCTCTGGGAACCTGAGAACAACACCAGGCATGGGGTCAGGTAAATGCAACTGTCAGGCATTTGCAGCTTCAGACTGCTCTACTGCAACAACTAGAAAAATGTAACTCTATCAGTGTTGTCTAGTTCACAGATGCCAGGAGATGTTTTTCTTTGTGAGACTGATTGTGAAAAGAAAGAAAATTTCCAAAGAGAAAAAACATAGGAATTGTTTTCTTTTCTAGTTCTTGGGCATACCAGATAGGAGCAAAGCACTTTTCTTTATGTCCTATCTTTTGAATATCAAGCTAGGCCATGCTATCTCAAAATCAAAGCTCATATTATTCCAAAAACACACACACATTTTTCACTGAATAAAACAAGATGAGAAGATACAATGCTTTGATGAGCTTTGTGCTGAGACCATTTTAGCCCAGACAAAAAAGGCTTTTCAATTAAACCATAAGCACCAGGTAAGTCCTTCTGTTAGAGAGAAGCCTGGAGAGTGCAGGACTCATACCAAGGGAAAATTTGTGGATCTTTTCCTTTCCTAGTATGGGGACAGGTCAGGGCATGCTGATATGTCACCAGAAACACTAACTTCTGCTTTGCTGATTGCATCAACAGCTATAAGAGGTAAAAACCCAGTCAAATCTGGCCCCTTGGCAGACTCAGAATTGACACCAAGTGACTTAAAAGATTTGTATTCCCACATACCAATGTTCTGACACCAGCACACATATGAAATCACCAAAGGCAAAGTTGCTGTCTTGACCATATTTTTCTTTTCTTGATGAGCCATTAATTTGGGAGCTAAAACTCCTATCTTTTGCACAAAAAGACATATCCACATCATCACAACAATTAACTCAGTATTAAAGAGCAAGAATAGACCTAAGAATGAGCCAAAGCAATGCTTTTTACTTTTAAATATTTTAAAGAAACATCAGAAAAATATCCAACTTTAGAGGAAAAACAGTATTACAGTGCACTCCAGTAGCCAGTGATAACATGAACAACAACTACAACAGCACAGTCACAGAGTTCTATTCAGAGCTGTTCTTTCTTTTTGGGACATCTCTTTTCCTTATTAAGCATCTTGCTGGTTAAAAAACCTCTTTCATTTATTTTTTGAACTGGGATAAAAGCCACAGTTTACATATGTTGATTCCCCTTTTAAGATTACCTATTTATCTCTGAATGAGGGTCTAGGTTTAGGTGAATATCACTACAAGAAAAAAGAAAAGTTTAAAAAAACAAACAATTAAATTCAAATAATTTCTATTGACAGGAAAAAGTAATTTAAAAGTATTATCTTGTATGTCAGAACAAATGAGCCAGATTATAAATAAGGACAATTCAAGAGTCTGGTGCACTGGAAGTCCACTACACTTCCACATTACAGCACAGGGGTTAAGTTTTAAGTTTGTGTTTGGGAGTATCAACAAGAGTTATCATTTCTTCCCTATTTAAGACAAAAATAGTTATGACTGAATGCTGGAAATGGTTATGAGATGCTAATCCCACCTTATTCCATCAGAACCCCAAGTCTTTTGCAACTGCCTGGAACAAGGAGCAGATATGTCTTTTAGAACATGGTTTTCAGAAGGAAAAGGGCTATTTTCTGCTTTTATTACAAAAATCCATCAGATTAATGAACTGCTACATACAGCAGTATTACTAAGACAGAAGCCAATACTCCAGATGCTCATACACATCCTGAATTTTATGAATCCATATTAATTTCAGGCTCTGGCACTGCGGTAACTACATCAAGCAGAGAAAAGGACTATTTTTCTTTCACATTGGCAACAGTTTTCTCAACTGACAACACCACATAAACACATATCTCTTGAAATATAATCAGCAAAGCAATTAAAACAATATTTAACCATAAGGTTGGTATATGGCATCTTCCCTACAACCTCTTCTCCTGAACACTCAGTGTCACAGAGATTAAAACGAGGAGTCAATTAATTTAAAGCATTTATACTAATAAATACTAAAAGCAAAGGTTTTTCATTCCCATTCCTGTTACTTCTTCGTGAATTACAAGGGGACCTAGCATTGCTGTACTGGCTTTCACAGAAGATCATCTGTGCAAGGTAGCCATAGCTGACTTCAAGGGTATGGAGAGTGTTCTTTTCACTGTAACTATGTCATATTCTAGTGCTTGGGAGGCAACACTGATTCTGTTTGCAGGGTACCAAGGGGTCAGCATGGGTTTCAGAATGACGTTTTACATTACACAGAGATGCACTCTGTACGACTCTCCTCTGATTTCAGCAAAAATCTCAGACATAGCTTTACTTAAACACTATGAAATATATATGTTAAAAAAAAAAAAAAGTTACCAAAATTGTATGTAAAGCCCTGGGTTTAGAATATGACAAACTGCAACTGTGTCAGTGCTTTTCCTATAAATTGACTTAGATCTCTGGCTCTGTGTCCAGCTCTATTTCTGTCCTGCAAACTTCCAAGTGCAAGGGCCAGACCTCACTGTTTGTATACAGCCTGCTGCAATCATTATACAAACAAAAATAACATGGGAAATTGTCAGATGAGAGATACCCCAGGTAAAGAGCAAACTAAAACATGTGTGGAATGAACCAGAAGAACAGACAAATGTACAGATGGACAAGGCCTCTCTTTTTATACTTTTTTGAGAATATTTCAAGTATCAACAATTGTTCTTGCAAAGGAAGAGGAAAAACACTATGCTCAAAAAGAAAACATCGTAGAAAATTTAATACAGGAATTCCAATATTGTTTTTTTCTCTCCAGAATTAAATACATCAAACTGTTTCAGACAGGCTTCCTTTAAAGGAATGGGTTCATGACGGAAACATTAGAGAGAGAACAAGATGCAGTGACTTCTGTCTTTGAAAACTGGCTCTTTTGATGCCTCTTAGAGTGGTCCCTGCTAGTGCAGCAGGGAAGGATAATGACAGAATTACCTACTTTATAATAGTCATACAATAGGCCAAGAGCAGCAGCACTGTCCTCATCACCATTTATGCTCATCATAGCCTTGGTAGCTGCTGTTAGGGGATTCTCCAAATACGACTTCCAGGCTTCATCTTCACTGGTGTAGGCTCGTCTGGTGTTGAATGAAGTGTCATTTGGCACTAAGGCCACAAGTCGCTTGTTACTGCATAGACAGGAAGAATAAAATTGTGATCCAGAAGGGATTACTTTATTCACAAGGCATGGTAAAGAACATCAAATAGCTCAATTAAAGTTATATGATTACATCAAGCAAGCATGTCTGTATTACACTTGGCGACATAAATATTTATCAGTATTAGCTACCTTTAGTACTTAAAAAAAATGCGTGCAGATCTTGTGATACTAATTCAAATGTATTTTTACTAATATATGGATAGAGCTACAAAATTATTTTTAAACTATTTGGAATAGGAATGAAGCAACAATATAACAATATTTTGCCCCAGTATTTTTGCTACATGTACACTTGATTAAGGAAAAAAATCCAACATGTAACTAACATAAGACATGAATGAAAAACAAGAAAAAGCATCTAATACTAATCTAGGGTTCACCCAAACAGAGTACAGTTCAATATTATTAAGTGGGTACACCTTAAAATTAAGCTATTCTCTGCTTTTAGAATGTGATTTGTCAGTAGTTTCACAGAAGTTTTCTGTAACCAGACATGAGCAATAGGTCCAGTGGATGGAACAGAAGTAAACATATCTGGTCTCAATTCACACTTTATTACTCATCTAGTTATAAACCCGTGGTAACACACACAAGACCATTAGTGAGTGGCATTTGCAGTAAAGCAGTTTCCTCCAGCCTGAAAGTGCTACAAACTGACCAGTGCCCATGTATACTGCATGAGAAGCTGCTGCACCACAGCTATGGCCAAAATTTCCAGTATAATGGAAACATAAATGAAGATAATAGCACCTGCTTTTGCCAACTGTTCAATAAACTCATCAATACAAAAAACTGCATATGAAAAAAAATAGTTGCAGGACTATTACATAAGGTAGACAAACAGATTAGGCCTGTGAAATAGTGGAGTGAGGGGGTGTGCTGCTTCATAGGTATTACAAGAGCACTGTCAAGAATTGTGGCTCAAGTTACAAGTATGACAATGAAACTATTGCACCTTACAAATTTGAAAGCTGCGGTGATGGCAATATAACTAAATATCAACCTAACTGGTAAAACTAGTAGTATTCCTGGTGATCTTCATAAAACACTTTTTGCCATCTTCCACATATAAGCCAGTTTAGTAGTCAGCCTCCTCTTTCTGATCTGCCTTACCTGCACCAGCTCCACAGCTCTAACCCAACCAACTGCTGCTGTTGCACAGAGAGTGGCATTTAAACTGTGCAAACAAGACTTTTATTTGTTTTCAGAAACAGGATTTGATAAAAGCACAACTGAATCCACACAGTAAAGGCTCTTGGATGCTGGGAGAATGCCTTGCCTGGCCCCCAAGCCGCAGTGACCAGCAGAAGGCTGGGGCATCGCCAGAACTCTGGTGTGGTGCAAGTCCAACCTGAAAAGTGCATGCTCCAGTGTTTAAGGAAGAGGAGGGGGGATGGTGGAGATTATAATCTCTATGGTACAGAGCACTGTTTACAAGTTTCTTTATTTAATGAAAAACAAAAGAACCCATCTGGTACACAGAACACAATTTGACGAACTCTGTGGGGGAAGACAGCATTTCATAGCTTTGTATCAGAAAATACAGGCAACTACAGTACCGGTTCTATTCTCCTTTCATATAAAGTAAGTGGATTTTTGGAAACTTCCTTTTTTTTTTTTTTTTTAATTGAGAACTCTTCTGCCTGGCCTTTTGCTGAAGATTTTCGTCCTTCTTGTTTTCATGTATACATTTGTGTTGTTACAGGTTTGCTTCAGCAAGTGAAACTGAGCATAAATTAGGAGCCTAAGGAAATACAGAGAGAGCTGCTAGGTCTGCTTGCCTTTTCAATACCGCATTGTTAGCAACTCAAATCAGATTTGCAAAAGCCCTGCTGTTTGTGCCAGAGGTAGCTGAGGGCCTGTTTCCACTCTGGAGTAGTCAATTGTCCCTGGCTCAGAGGACATTATTCCAAGAAAGGATTCTCCTTTCTTCAACAAAGCTCCCCTTCAGCTAAATCCAGGTTGTTTCACCGCATGGGCGGCTGCCCATTGCAATGCAAAAAATCCTGCTCACCCTTCTTCCTGTAGCAATCTTCCCTTAAAACCAATAACTGCCTTTTGTTACTTGGAGCACTCACACCTGTGTGACAGTCATAACTGATTTATGAGCACTACAATCAGACAGCAAGATCCCTTTAAAAACACACCTTCTATAACTTGGGCTGTGCTAGTCTGTAAAAATGCTGGAGGGGAGGAGTCAGCCTCTGCTGCTCTAACTTAGCCAAGATGATCTTAAAGCAATGACCAGAGTGCAGTCTTTCAGAGGTGCGTATCTGATTGTGCTGGGGAGAAGCCAAAGCAAAGGGGATAAATGCTCTAGAAAGAGCAGCTCAGTAAGTAAACAGTTGGGATGGCTGGAAAGGCACAGGTGCATGGACCTAGAGCCTTCCCAACATCTCTCCCAGAGCATGTTTTTTTCTAAAACTCAGATTTTTACATTTGAAAAAGAAGTGTCTGTCTCCTCTGCCTTGAGAGACTGGTCTGTAGCATAATTAACTGACACATTCATTGTGTTTACTCTGCAAACAGACTGAAACAATAGCACTAAGAAAAATAAAAAACTTCCTCATCACCCCTATCCCTGTAATCAGCTCTGTGGGAGGTTAATGGTCAGAGCTAATTATCATGATTTAACATAGTCAATCATTTCAAAGATTATAGCCAAAGCAGTCAGCCAAAACAATTTGGCTCACTTAATAGAGAAGTTTTCTTTAAATAAGGCCATTTGCATGAGAGGGAGAGTTTCTCTGAAGAAATAAGACTTGTGCATGCACACACATCCCCTTTCCTTTTTGCACAACTGCTAAACCTCCTTGGACGATTGCAGCTAAATGTGACAGAGAGGTAGCAAGTCCTCCATAACCAGAGGAGATAAATACATTGTATTTTAATATACACCAAGAAAATCCAACACCCTAAGTGAGAATCTACACAGGTCAGCTTCCCTGATCTTGTCTGTCATACTTCCATGTCAGGGCAGCCCCAGCTGTTCCAGCTGTGCAACTGATGACAGCTGGAAGCTGGGGAGGAGCTGGGAGAAGAGTGACTGGTGGTATCTGGACCATGTGGAAGATAAAGGGTGACACCTAAGAGTAAGAGCAATCCCACTGTAGAGCTGCTCTGACCATCCCAGCTGAAAGAAAAGGCCAATTTGGAGCCTGCAATTAGCAGATCCATAGAACTACGAATCTTATCAAATGCTGCAAATCCATCAGTGACCACATCCACCAAGAACCACACACCTTAAGAAACAAAGATAGGCCAAGATTGCAAGACTCCCACTCAACCTGACCAGCAACACCAGCAAATACCCTCTGTAGGCTCAGTCACACCTAAAAACCTGTGAAAGAGCAGAGAACAAGAGCAAGCCTTGCTGTGCCCATTCCTCACCCGGCCAACCACCTCTCCATCTGGGAGTCAGGATGTATGCTAACCAGAACACAGCTGAGAGCTGCAAGATGAAAGCACACCCTCATTTCATCAGCTCTTTACCAAGAGCTGATGAATTTAGGATTCTTTGTGTCTAAAAAGTAAATGCTTCCTTTAAAGCTACTACTTGAGTTCCTCATGAATGCAAAATGTTTCCATTGTTTTATGTCAAACAGTAATAAGTGTGCAAGAATGAAAGATATTTTCTGGGCAATGGTCTAGCTAGGAGCTAGATTGCTCTGACATGGGAGCATTTATGTCAAGACTACACTTCCGATGGCCTTTATTTTGCAAAATCTTTTTTTTTCTCCCCACCACTTAGAAGAGATTTTCCTGTTCATACCATCCAAAGTGATTTGTGTGTTTTCATAAGACATACATAAATTTTCCAGATTAACAGTAGTTACAGTGATTTTTTTTTAACTTTTTTACAATTAAGATTATGGAATTTTATAAAACCTACACAAGCATAGTATATAAATTTGAAGATATCTAAAACTTTGTTTCATTTCAGTTACTGCAGTACAACAATATAAACTGGAGAAGTACATTGTACTTGACATCAATCAATCATCTAAATGGAAAGGGCCAGCCTTTCAAGCTCGGATTAAAGATAATGAACATACACCAGCCAGCCCTTGGGGCTATAAAATCCTACTACAGGCAAATTCCCACCCAACTTGATGCATTTTTTGAATTAGTTTACAATGAATCAGAATGGCCCATTAACACACTCATGAACAGTGGTAAAAGGCTTGGTGATCAGAGCTTCCTTTTTATTCAGAAAGATGTCCTGCCTGCCAGTCTCTCAAAACCAATTTTGATGCTCAAGAGCTTTCTCTTGAATTTGCAAAGCTCAAGCAGCCCTCAGCTTTTCAGCTACATCTGCCACTGAACATAGAGCAGACTGATGCAGCTATGCTGCATCAAGTACATCTGCATCCTGTTCCATCATAAGCTGAGTATTACATCCTGATCGAGTTGGCGCCAGTGGGAAAGAAAGCCTCTTCCTACCTGCCCCACATCTTTTACCTTGCCCAGGATATTCAATCCTGAAATCCAAAGCAGATTGTTTAGACTACCAAGGTGGGCACCCAGCCCAGGCATTTCCATTTTTTAACTGGGGGGGGGGGGGGGGTGGGGGGGGTTGGTGGGGGTTTTTTACATTGAATTTGTCCCTAAAAAAAAAAAAAGTTACAATCAAGCTGCTCCATCAATATACCTGCAGACTTCTTCACCTCCTGACAATGCAGGAGGATTTTCCCCTCCCTGCAGAGGCTGGATGCCAGACGGGAACACACAGGCAATGTGTGTGAGGCAGAACGGGAGAGGTTCCAATTCCCAGGTTTCAGCCCAGGCCTGAGCTTGCTCATTCTTACACATGTAAGATAAGAGCACCAAGCACTTCTGCACACATCATCTGCAAACTGTTCCTTCAAGAGAAGGGATACAAGGCTTTGGTCCATACAGCTATTATAAAGTATCCAGAAATTTTAGCACTAGTCAAATAACTGGAAAAGGCAAGACAGACTCCTGCCACCCTTGTTCCCAGCATTTCAAGGCCATAGGATATTTATCATTAAGTTCCTTGTTAGTTGCATGATAAGAAGGTGACTAGGGCAACTGTCTCCAGTCTGCAAATGCTGAAACACAAATTCTAAAACAAGATTCTAGGCAAAGGGACTTTTGTTGCACACAGGCATGCATCACACACCATGGTGCATTCTGGTCTTTCCTCCAGTGCAAAGTCAAAGAAATGGTAAACTTGTAGAACATCCATGTTTCATTTGGTATGACAAAAGAAGCATGTTCCAGACACATCCAAGAACCGCAAAAGAGAGCAGAAGTTCCCTCTTCAGTTTTGACACAACTAAGGAGGGCAGAGTATGATCATTTACAAACGTTTCAAACCCTCTGTAAGTTTATTTTACATTTAGACAAACCTTAATTCAGCTATATAAGACAACTATAAAACAAATCTAGAACAGATGTTTATTCAATTTGTCTTAAAACTAATGCACATACTTATGAATTCATGGCACAAAATTAAGTACTATGACCATTTAACATGCAGGACAGATCCCACAGAAGCTGCATAAGTTAAACTTCAGATTCCATATCACAAATTTCTGCTTGTGTTCATTACACAGAGAAGTATAAATCAAAGTTAGCCCTAGTGCTTGAAACCATTTGTTTCAAAGATTCTAATGCTAGTTTTGGCCCAAGTTTACTACCTTCAGAATACTACTTTGCCTACTTGACAACAAGTTAAAAACAAAACAAAAAAACAAACAAAATACCACCAAAAATCCCCACAACTTGTGTGGCTCATTGCAAGTTTTGATTTATTTAGTTAAAGAAAAAAATAAAAACTTGAGACTCGTCAGGATTTATTGCCAAAGGTATAATTAAATAGTTTGCAATACTGTTTTTTCAATTAGATAATAGGGTTCCGTTAAAACTACAAAGGAGTGCAAACATTTAACGAACAGGAAAATTATGGTCCATGTGTCTCAGCATTTTGCCTTTCATAGCTGACAATCACACCATTCCCAGAAGCACAACAGGTCTCCAAAATGTACTTAACCCAATCCAGTGACTATATAAAAATACAAATTAATTGAGAGTGAAAAAAAAAAAAAAAATCAAAGCATTTAGACCACCAGGAAACAAAAAGGTAAAATGCCCTCTGGCCCAGAAGTCCATACCAAGGAAAAAAAACCTCCCATTAAAGAGACTGAGTCATTTTGCCTTCTAATGAATGCAAGTTTGAGACTCCTGCAATTTTGAGACAATTTTACTTTTAGAGCACAAGAAAAATCTGAGCAAGATTACACACATGAAATGAAAGAAATTGTTTTACCATTACTCAACACTGAGAGGAAGTAAAATAATATATTAAGAATAGCAACAATGAAGGGCAAAACAGACTAGTTTAACAATTAGATGCCAAGGAGAAGTTTTATTTGTTTTTACTCTGAACCAAAATAACTTGAGCATGCAGTAGTGATCAAGAGATTAAAAGAAATAGGTGACTCATTAACATTGACAAAAAAATATTAACTATGTCAAAGCAGAAGTATGAAAAAGAAATCTGACACAAGGATTAAATACATACAATAAATGCCTACTGAGGACTAGTGTTCAAATAGGCAATTACTTACCCTATGACAGACTTTTCATACCTATGATTTCAAAGACATTTTTTTTGTTTCACCTGTAATAAAATTATTTATACCACACAATTTTTTGCTACTCATGTACTAAGCCTGTTGCTTTTATTTTTTTTAATCAAGACAAAGAGTCTCAAAAAAAAGACAGGTTTCAGCACATTTGTAAAAAAACCACTGACGTCAAAAAATGAGGAAAAGCTGAAGCTTTTTCTCAAAATTTCCTCAAAAAATAAGGAAAAGCTGAAGCTCACAGCATTTTTGCAGGAGCTGACAGAGTTGATCAGAATTAGCAATTATTTTGCAGATTCATGTCATGCCATGCTGTTTTCCTAAGAAGAGTACTTCAAGTGTGCATAGCACCCAAGGTTGTTTTAGCTGACTTGAAGCAGCTAGAAGCAGGCTGCAAAATTAAAAACAGGTCATGACAAGGCTGCCCAGACCTCCTGCAATTTAACCTGACCCTTGGCCCCGTGGTCCCTGTTCATTCACTGCTTCCACAGAGTTAATGGAAATGGAATAGTTACTGCACTGATAGCACTGATTGCTGTTTTTCCAGGATATTAAATCTTTTACACAGCTGGAAGGAAAACATGAATTCAACAAGGAAACCTGTGAGTCAAGATTTCCCACAAATATTTTTTAAAAGCATACAAACCCAAAAATATACTCTACAGAACTACTTAAATACATTATTATGGAATACACCATTGCCTCAAATCAGGAAAATTAACAAATCTATATATAAAAATATATAGCTATAAATATACAAATGCATATAAAAAAGAAACCTATAGACATAATCTTTGATGTTGGAGACATACTCTCAAGCTAAAGATATATTGCAATACCTGACTACACAGTTCAGATGTACTTAATATGGTTTCCTTGGTTAAATATTTTGTAAGCAACCACTGTCTCTTATGTCAGCACTGTAGAAGAACAGAACAGTATCCCTGTATAGTAAGATGTCTGAAATAATTACTTCTTTTAACTAGCTAGTACTGTCCCAATCACTGATCAAAAAGCTAATGAAGTTTCATCCCAGGATTAATTCCTAGATACACATTTGAAAGTGCTATTTTGTGTATGTATAAAAAAGGACAGCTTGATTGGCTGCTTCCTAATTAAAAAAACACAAAACTTGAGGTAACCACTGCACTGAATTAATATCTGTGAAAATATTTGGCAACAAATGTTAACTGGTGTAATATCATTTCCCCTTCAGATGTTCCAGCCAAAACAGGGATGATGATGTCCCTGCTGACCCTTCCACAGGGAAGAGGTTATGTGATCATTACAATCAAGTTAAAGTGACCTGGGAAAATCCTGTCCCTCCTCTTCAGCTTTGATCTTCAGTCTAGTCTCAGACTCCAGCACCATAGAGACAGCAGTGTAAACAGCAAGACCTAACCATTTGATACTTTTACTCCTTTTAGTTAAACTTATGGTTGCAAGTTCTATGAGGTTCTGCACGCTGAATTTCCACCTTCCTTGCAGAGAAATGGTTTTCTAGGGAACATCTGTGACAGAATGTCTGGCATTCAAAAAGCACAACAACGAAACACATCCAATTCCTGTTTCTCCATTCATTCCTGGATGAGTAGCACTGAAAAATTCATCTCACTGGATGCCCTATTCAGACAATCAGCTGTGGGGAAAAAAATATTAAGTGATTTGTCACCTAATTGTTACTTAATATCTGCTGATGAGAAACATGTTTGACCCTCTAAGAAATAATTAAGAACAAAATACAGAATCACATAGTAAATGACAAACCCCCTTTGTGATATAGCACTAGATGTCTAAGTTAAATATTATGAAGGCAGTAAATTTACACACTGAGGAGAAAACAGTAAATCAAAATTACCCTACGAAGAGCCCAAGATCAATTTCTGCCACAGATACTACCAAGCAGCAAGCTGGATGTGAACATGCCTCCACTGACACATGGGAACAGGTCTGAACCCATTCCCACCTACGGGCTTGCTCTCCGCTCAGTTATTTACCTACAAGCACATGCTCTGCTGCAGACCCAGGCTGCCCCAAGCCCTCCTTTATGTGGGCAGTCTGAGCATGCCCCAGCCCCAGCTAGCTGGTGTCCTGAGTAGCTCTGCACACCCTGGACTGTCGGGGTGCAGACAGGCAGCTGGCCAGCCAGCAGCGTACCACAGCAGCCAGCGTGCTGGGACGGGCCACGAGCCTGCTCTTCCTGCAACTACTGCCCCAGCCCACCTGGGCCTACACACAACTCCAGGAGCAGCAGGGACACAACTGTGGCATTTACAGGATAGACCCCAAATGGTTGTACAATTGCTGCTCCTCATTCATAGAAGTGCTGTCAATTTCTAAAACCCAGTTAAGCCTCAAGTAGTGAGCCTGCTGATTCGTTCCACTAATGCACTAGAGAGCCATGACTCTGGAGTTTTGTAGTGATCACTTTGTTTGTATACTACAAAAGAACAACTTTAGCCTATAAACGCGGAAGTGTACCCTAGAATCATCTTTTCACTCTGCAAAAGTGACACTCCCTCCTTCCCACCCTATGTCCCTCAGCCTTCATCAATCCCCAGGTTCCCCTCAAAGGATCTGGAAATTGGAAAGTAACGGAAGCAGCAGAGCAGACATAGAAAACACTCAGAGTGGGAGGGACACACATTTCCTTCTGCAGAGTTTGAACAGTTATTTTCTTAACACCTGCCATTTGCAGCACCCCTGCTGCATATGAAACCAGGCCGATGAAAAATGGATGTCAAAAAATAACCTCAGCTCTGAGCCAGTTCTTTAGCTTCACAACAGCTCTACTGACACAGCTGAGAGGGTGGAACAGAGGTAGGAACAAGTGGCCACAGCCTGCTTAAGTCAGTATTACCTCTGAAAAATGTGTGTGCAATCATGCCTTATCTCTCCTGACCCCAGAGTTTGTGGAAATAAGCAGACAAGACCCAGCTTAGGCAGAAAGACTAAAGGGAAAGACAGGGAGATAGTACCCCTATCTTAAGGATAGTCTACCGTTCCAAGCTCTTCTGTTAGCATTACAATCAAACACCTGGTTCATTAGCATTTTCACCTAACTGTCCACCTTCCTCCCTTAAAGTACTACAGAACCTGTCCTACCGCTTCCTCAAAAGAGAGACATTGCAGGCAGCTCTGTGCAGTAGTGCAGAAGGGTCTATCACCTCTCCAGAAAAGCCAGCAAGCCCCACAGAATGTGTTTTGAATGTGTTTTTCCAAGCTTTCTGTATCCCCTCCACTGCTTACTCCTCTATACCAGTAGAGGTAAGCACAAGACCCACAAAGACACGTCCAATGATTCTGGCAAATTAACTGACTTCAAAATAATGAGCTCCACTCTCCAGTCTTGCCTGTAGGGAAGATCTGGTTTTAAGTAAAAGAAAGGCCATGTGGAAGAGAATCATGTACTCTCTGGATTAGGTTCTAATTTGATATAATTAGAACCTTAAAAAAAAACCAAAAAACAACAACAAAAAACAAACAAAAAACCCAACAATAACAACAACAACAACAAAAAACCCAAAAAAACACTAAACACCAAAACCCTTCCCATGCAAGCTCCTCACACCAGTCTATTATCTCCTTTCATCTGGTCATCTCTTCTGGAAACAAATGTATTTGTCTTCTCATGTTACACTTGCCTATAGAGAGCACAGGGGATTTCTTTACTCTTCATTTCCTTTTCAAACTCTCACCTATGAATTTTCTAAACACCTTAACCAGAGACAGATCACAGGCACACCTGCAATGGAGCAAGTGCTGTTATTTGAGGTTGCGTACTCTACATTGCTCTTAAGTTCCTTACAGTGGTAACAGCAGCAGCACTACACAGAGCAGGGGATGCAGAGCGTTAATCTCCAGTCCCAGTAGCTTACACGTTTGCCATATTGTTGCTGTTGGAAAGGAAGGATAGTCCAGTATCTCAGTAGCACCCCAGACCCAGAGGGAAACCATTCTTGCCCTAGTTTCTGACATGAGTTAGGTTTCCTCTCCACTGTTTTTCTGATTCAAAGCCGACTATGGTGCGAAGTTGCTCTTCTGACGTCCCCCACCTTTCCATATTCCCCTCCCCCTAGCTGCCCTGATGTGCCACAGCCTAGTTTCTGGCTGCTGAAACTACTGGCAACCAGGCTTAGCCAGGAAATGTCTCATAAGCAAGCCCCTTTCCCCTTCACGCGTTCTGGAACTGCCCATTGCTTTGGGATGCCCTCTATCACTGCTTATCAGCTCTTCCACAGTCAATTTGGTTCCCCTCTCAACTGAACGACTGCTCTTTCAGCTGCTCCTTCACCCACCCACACCCCTCAGGGCTCTGTCCTGATTCCCCTCCTTGCACTTTTAATCATTTACTGCTCTAATCTGGCCACCTAAGGCATTAGTTCCCATCCCAGCTCAAATGAACTCCTAAACGCCACTCTCAACTCCTACGTAAATCAGTTTAATTTCACGTCAGTAGCTACCTTCGTACAATTCCACTGTCAACTGATGTTTGGAAAGGCCAGGCCTAATATTTTTGTTTAATCTTTCACCTCTGAACCGTCCTGTCTCTTCCCTGTCGGGGGACCCCACCCTCCTGTTTTCTTTTGTCGGGTAATCTTCTTTCACTCTTTGACAGGCAGGTTGTCACCAGCCTCTCTCCAACATCAGGCTCCTCCTCTCCACCTCCTTTGGCACAAAGGCTCTGGGGAGCCCAACCGGGGCTGGCACCTGAGCAACACCAAACGCAGCCGAGATCACACCCGTGTTTGGGGCACTCCTACCTGCACCGGAGCAGCAGTGAAACAAAACAGCCACCTCCCGCCCTCCATCTTCCTTACCCCGTAGCTCTCGCCAGCCGCCTCCTGCAGAAACACTAATCACCCGAGTAGGGAAAATGGCCTTCCCGCCTGGCTGCCTCACGGCGGCTCTGGGCGCCACGCCGAGCCACCCGCCGCCATGGCGGGAGCGCGGCATCGCCTGTGCGAGTTATTTACCGGGGTGAATAACCCAGCTTCGGCCTGGGCCGCCGGCCGAGCCAGGCTGGCAGGAGCGGCCTCCGCGCCCACCGACGGCTCCTGGCGGCGCTCCCCGTCCCGGGGACACCGAGATCACCGCTGGCCCCGCCGCGGTCTTGCGCGTCCCGGGGGGGGACCCAGCACCACGGCCGGCGGTCCCGGGAGACAACGGGAGTACCCCTGCACCGCCGCTCTGTCCCGGCCTCGCTACAGCCAGGCCCGGGCGGGAGAGGGGTTGCCGTGGGCCCGGGGCCGGCAGGAGCGCGAGGCTTCCCTCTCATCTTCAATCTTCTCCTTCGGCCCCGCTCCCGGGAAAGTTACTTTTTAACCCCGCCGGTCTCCGGGCAGCCGCGGGCCTGCCCGGGCGTCCCGCCGGGAAAACAAGGTCAGGACGGCGAGGCAGAAGGCGCCGCATGGAGCGGCCGGGGAGCACCTGGGCCGAGGCAGGGCCTTCCTCCCGCCGCCCGGGCCCCCTGCCCTGCCGGCCCCAGTCGAGGGGAGAAAGATGGCCGTGCTCAGCCCTTTGGGGATAAAAGCCCTTTGTTGCGCCAACACAAAAGCTAAGAAGAACTTTACGTCCGAGGCCTTCGGCAGGCGGAGGCCGCTCTGCTCTTCCAGGGCGAGGAGCTCTCTGTCACAGAAAGCGACCCTCGAGGTGAGGGAGAAGAAAAGAAAACAACACAAACAAATAAACAAAATAAAACTAAACTAAAATGGGAGTCAAACAATTAATCGCGCAGCCCCACGGCCAGGAGGAGAGCAAGGTGCGGGGCAGCGAGCCGCAGCCTCGTCCTCGGGCGCTCCGGAGTATCTGTGCGCCCGGTCCGGCGTCGCTGTAGGAAGGAGAAGAGGGAGAAGCGCCGTCCCGGCGGGTCCGCGTCCGCCACCGGCGAAGGGGAGCACGGCCAGCCCGGCGGGCCGCCCCGCGCAGCGGGCGCAGCGGCGTGCCTGCGATCACTTACTTGTCCGTCTCTTGTGACATGTTTGATCCAATGAACTCTCTCCCCTTTTCCCGGTGCCTCCGTCTGCCTGGCGGAACTGGACTTTCAGGTCTGTGCAGGTGAAGGTGTGCGTGTGAACGCCCGGGACGGCAGAACCAGAGCTACTGGTAATTCTGCTTTCCTTCCCCCGCTCTCCCGGCTCCACAGCCAGCCGCCGAGGCAGGACAGGTAGAGCCCCCTCCCCCTGGCATGTGGGGAGCGGCGGGGCTGGGGCGCCGGCGGGGCTCGGCACGGGAGAGCGGCCGGGCCGGGCGCGCACAGGTAACTTTCCCGAGCAGCGCTGGATTCTTTCACTAAAGGAGCGGGGAGAGGGACGAGCCGCGCGCTGATTGGGCGGCGCGGCCGCCAGGTGCGCTGCCATTGGCAGAGGCGCGCACAGGTGAGGAAGGAGCCGCCGCCGAGCGCCAGGTAACGAACGCAGCGCGCGCCGGGAGGCACCGCGGGGCCGCCGGCGGCGGGAAGGGAAGGAAAAGGAAAAAAACAAAAAAGAAAAAGGGAGCCGGCGCTCGGGCTGCGGGCAGTTCCACCGTCCAACAACGCCTCCCTGGCCCCGCCGCGAACGGAGGGGCCCGGCCGGCCGCGCTGAGGAGGCGAGGAGCGGCGCAGGGCCACGATGGGTGCCCCGTGAGGCAGAGACGGGCCCTGGCCGCGGTCCGCCTGCTTCGCCTTCGGCTGCTCCGTGCCCGAAATCTCCGGCTTCGCTGGCCTGTGGCTGCCGTCGAATAACGTCCAGGGAGGTGTCGCCTTTCTCAGGACAGTTTGGAAGATTTTATTTTTTTTCCTTGGGTTTGGGGACTTTTTTACCTTTGTTTTTACCTTTTTTATTTTTTTTTTCTTTTGACCTTACTACGGTTGGGACCAGCTGAGTTCACATTGGTGAATGTCTTTCCGCAGAAGGCATCTCACGGCAGCAGGATGAGGTGGTGCCAGGTGATGACACCCACTGTGTAGATCTGGGAGCTGATACATGAACTGGGGGATGTTGATGATGGGTGTTGAGGGGTCTGCTTTGTCAGCAGGGGAAAGCTGGAAGAGAATGGAAAAGCTGGAATGGAGCGTTTATTGAGGCTCTGTCATGCAGGGATGAAGTGAATGGAGAGGACTGCAGATCCATCAGTCACCCTTCAGCCCAGTACAACCTGCTGTGTACTTTGCCAGAGGACCAAAGTGGGTTTACAAGGGACAACCAGATCGGGCTGTGGGGGCAGCAGCCTTGACCCTAATGAAGAAGGTGGAGATGGGGACGTCCTTGGGTCAGTTTGAGAACAGGCAGTGGAATGGTAGCAACGAGGCTCCCATCTGCTATTACCCATTCTCCATTCCTCCATCAGACACAGGCCAGGACTGCATTAATCCTTCCTGCTACCACCTGCCCTCCTGGAAACAGCCTTCTGTACTAGGCATCCAACTTGACTGCTGACAACCTCTGCTGTACAAATCGTGCTGAATGTGTAAAGAATGCACCACTATGTAGGGTAGACCATTATGTTACTTAGTCATCTTTGCAAGACAATTACCTAAATTATTTCAAACCCATCAAATTTGTAATGTCTTAAGTGAAGGGAATTTTCCATTTCTACATTTGAATTCATAAAATCATAGAATACCCTGAGTTGGAAGGGATCCTCAAGCATCATCGAGTCCAACTTCTGAACAGGGGAATTTCCCTTGATAGGAGAATGTAGTAGGAGGGATATTAATGGAAATACATATTTGTATAACCAAATATATATGTATACACACAGACACATGCATATATACATATGTATGAAACATGCTATGGTCTGGGGCCTCATCTTCATTTATCTACTGCTGCAGTTGAAAGCAAACTTGACTCTGCTAAGTCTGTGGTATTATGGGTTCACAATCAGGCACAAATATTACTGGTCTCATTCATTATCTGTGTTCATAGTAACTAATCAAATCAAACAAAATCAGTATAAATCAGTTTTAAGTCAGCTTAAATATAGTCCCATTAAGATTTGTCACTTTAAACAGAATTAGAAAAATACCTAGATCAATGACCCTTTGATTGAATACAAGATATTAGTTAGACATTCTCTTTGTCCATTCACCACTCACAGGAAAGAAACATTACACAATCTGTGAATCCAGTCAAAAGTTGCCAATGTGGCCATTATTCATGGCAATGCTTGTATGAATTGTTTTGTATAGTACATTTTGAGGAAGCTATAAGGCTTCATAAAACACCAGAGAAGCAGAGTAATTTATTCATAGCAAATGATGCAGTCATTTTGAATACAGATTTCTATATTATCTTAAAATAAGTTGGACCTTTCAAATACATTACTATATACTGTTTTCAAGAAATAGTGGTAGAGTGCTATAACAGTTAGTTACTGAAGCTCTCCCTGGTAACCACAGAATTTATAAGGTTTCTTTCCCAAATAGTTGTTACACTGAAAGAAACTTTGAGACCTGAAAAGGCTACCTCTTTGAGCACCATCAATAGGATTAACGCCAATTCAGGTATCCACTTTCTAATTTTTCAGTTTTAAGAAACATTTGGAGGTTGTTGTGTGTTCATTCCCGCCCCACACCCCCCCCCTTTTCCCATATGAAGTACATAGGAAGAAGGAGAGGAAGATCAGTGATGAGCACTTCTGAAAATGCCACCTTCCCCAAGGTAGAAATGCTGCTGATATGTGATTTTACAAGAAAGAAAACTGCATTTGATGCCATCTGTAGTCCTGGACCGAACCCAAACTGTAACTCAAACTGAAATGGAGTTTGTTGTTCTAGTACTGGGTCAAACACAAAACTGCCTTTAGCAGCCGGCTCTCAGGAGAGATCCTCTTAGAATGAGGTACTCAGGAGACTGAATTACTGCTCACTGTCTTAGGAGTAGTTCCAAGGTCAGAGTTAGGAATATAAGTGGAAAATGCAGTAACGAACTCTTGATTTGAGATAGTTGGAGATGAAAACTATTATTTAGTTAGGAGATGCTTACATAGAAAAATACACCCTGAAAATTATTTTAACTAGGAAGGTAGGCATAGGGCTCACAGTTTTCTGGATGAGCCTTTTGCTTCACACTGCAGGCTGGAATCAAATTGTCAGAGTCCACCTCTAGCTGAACAGGTCAGGCAAGTCCTACTTAATCCAACCTGATGCTCATTCTTCATGATCTACAAGATTATTATAAACTAATCTGTTAGTCATTGAAACATCAGATAATGTTATTTCTGGGCAGACCAGTCTCGCTTCCTGTAGAATCAAGGCTGTGTAGAGCAAAAATAGAAGAGTCATGCCATACATTATTGAAAATCTAGGACTTGTCTTTGGAGTGTACAAGAAATATTTAAAATTGTAGGTTACTGTTTTTCATACTGTGCTTGCTTCTTTCTTTATACAGTAGTGGATAGTTTTTTTGTGGTATTGTAAGGATTCAGTGTAGAATTCAACTGTCTAAAGCTTTACCTCATGTTTATGCTATTCACTCTACAGCAGTGAATGTCATTTGGACTTGCCAGCACTAGGTAAAGGAAATCAAGTGTACAAATAAGGCTTAACTAGGCTTACTAATTGCACCAAGTACTTAAAATACACTTCAGAAAACTATTAAAAGAAGTCTAGGAGATAAAAGATGTTGGAGATATATTTGTGTCAAAACAGTGTTGTAAAGCAGTTCAGTGAGAGAGCAGATGTTTGAAAACAACTGTTTTCAGTAGGCAATGATTACCACGTATTTTTATTTGTGTCTTTCTGTCACTGATGGCTGTTGATACAAAATGTGTTCTCTCACAGTAAGTTCAAAGACAACCGCCTACTTACTAGTTTTGTGATATGCAACACTTACTTTTAATCTTCCCTACCGCCCTCCCTTTGTAGTGTTCTGTATGAAACTATTTTGGAATTTGTGCAGACCTTGATCCTCAGCTGACTTCAATGAAGCCATCGTGTACATCAAAATAAGCTTAAAAGATTGCAGTGCAACCTTCCTATACCCCAAAACAAATCGTTCTTCTGCTCTAAGAATGAAATACTGTGCACTGTTAGCTTCAAGAAAGTGATTCTAAGTAACCATGATCCTGGTAACAGTTGACTTTTAATGCTTCCCAATTAACTATAAAATTCCAGTTGGAATAGGAGATTTTGTGATTAATGGCAAGTACTCGAGGATTTCTGTAATGCTGCCTGGAAACTGCAGTTTGTACTCCCCACACAGGTCTGCTGGGAGCCTTTTAACAACCATGAGCTCTCAAGTACCTCCACATCATGTATGACAGCAGCAGCTCAGCCATGTGGAGGATCATGAAATACCAAGTATTTCCTGGCCACAGAGTAAGGTGTGAAGCAGAGTGTGGAACTTTCTATATGAAATGCTGATTTACATTTCTTTTAGATTCATCAAAGCAATATGGAAATATGTAGAGAAAAAAAAAAAAAAGAGAAGCTTTATTTATTTTTTGTTTTGCTCATTTTGAGTATAGATTTAATGGTTCTGAAACCATGTCATATTTTATGACAAAGTTATAACATGACTATATCTACAACTCTGCAACTACAGCAGTGTGGCACACACAATGTTGTTTCAGCTTAAAACAGAAGTAATTTTTAGTGATGAAAATACCTCACAGTATGTCAGTCCTTTCAGGATTGACATTGATACAGGTGAGAAGGTGGCAAAGCCTGACAATAGGTTGAAATATTAGGTGCAAACTTGATTAGCAGACATTAAAGTATCGATCTGTTTCATAAAGATTACTCATAGTTTTGGAACCCATTCAATAGAATTTAATATAGAGTGATGGCTTTTCTGCAGATGCTTTGATCTACCTGGTAGAGGTTTTTAGTGATTCATTCAACCATTTTTAAACACTGGGAAAATACAGTTAGCTCACCTAATGACAGTAATTTTGCTGTTAGCGTAAAACTGTAGTGTGAAAAAAGACTAAGGAGACATCTCTGAAAGACAATTTCATGTGACATGGGATCCAAGACTTTGGAAATACATTAATTATGCTGACATTAAAATTGTGTCCTGTCTTTATGGGGCAGAGATAGAGAATGTAAATAACCTGACCAGTGAGAAAAATGTTGAGAGTGCATCTTCCTAAAGCTCTGTCCAGCTTCCCATGTTAATTAACAAGGTCTTTGCATCATCATAGAACAAAATTGTGAATTCATAGACACATATTGAGGCATCCTAATTCAAACTGTTTTGAGAGGAAGGTAAAGTGCTGTTGGTTTGTTTAGGTTGTAAGCAGCTCCCAGGGAATGTAAGATTTTCTTAGTACCTATTTATATTTTTTTTTCTTTAGCCAGTGGTACTTTAAACCCAACATTTTATCAAAAATTTTACTTTTTTCCTCCTTTTTATTTTTTTCTCCTTCTCCTTTTTATCAAAATTTTAATTTTCTCCTTTTTCTTTTTTCTCTTTCTTCTTTTTCCTCTCTTCTTTTTCTCTTTTTTTTTCTTTATCCTTTTCTTCTTTTTATCTTCTTTCTTTTTCTTCTTATTTTTCTCTTTATTTTTTACCTTATTTTTTTCCCTTTTTCTTTTCTTTTTTTTTTTTTTTCTCTTCTTCCCTCCTCACCCTCTCCTCTTCTTTTCCTCTTGACAATACAGAATTCCCTCAGTTGTACAAAATCAGCCCACAGCTTTTTCTTGTAGTAGTGCAGTGGGTGTCTGGGGGAGATGGGCTAGTGTTCTCCAGATTCCATAGAGGCTCAGACTGAACTGACTGCAGAGTGGGAATGGCCAAGTCTGTGTTGGTCACCAAGGATGCTGCTCCCAGCTCACATCTGTCACTCCTTGAAGCATTATGACCAACAGAGCACCATTTTAAAGGAACCTGAAATAGGGTTGTGATCAACGTGGGGCAAAACCAAGAGCTTCAAATGCCTTTGCATTGGTTATAACTATGTTGAGGGTTTAAAAAAATAGAGAGGCTCCACTGGTCTAAAATATTGCCCTGCAACAATAAGCATTCTAAAAGCCATAACAAATATGTCTTTTTGCTCCAACAGTCTGTCTTAAAATAGACATAAGTGTTCCAGAATGCAGAAGGTGAAGGATGGCGTATAAACAATTGCTTGTTTACTTTTCCCATACTCAAGAACTAGAGTAAATGCAGCCCATAGAATCCACAGAAATACTTTAGTGGTAGGAGTTAGGAAACAGAACCATGGACTTACCAACCTGTTTGCTTAAAATCAGTGTAGTTCTCCCTTGAAATATGTTGATACTATAATCAAAGAGAAAGGCACTTTAAAAATCACAGCAAACTGAAAAAGCTACTTTCAGAATTTGCTGAATAAGAGGTGGGGCTATTGCTCATTTATCCTTGTGGATGCCCTCAGAAGCAAGCAAATGTTATTTTATTTGAAGGGCAGAGGATAAAGAGGATTGTCTGGTGGCACAAAAGGAACCAGTGTTGGAGCCAGGGCACCTCTGCAGTGCCTTGTTCTGTGGAAAGGTCACTAGACCCTGTGTCTCTCTGTTTCTGTTTAAGCTTTGTCAACTCTGCCTTTAGTACCTTTACAGACAGGTGTAGAAGTGTAACTTTCTATTACTCTTTGGTATTCTCTTTTGAAATACAGGAGTACTGCAGAAGAAAGCCTCTAACTGGTTTCATTCATAAACATAAAAGCAGCATGCAATATTGCTCTATCAAGCATTTTTGGGCAATGCAGGATCACACCTTGTTGCCATAACCTTGGCCTTTCTTACTGCCTATGTTTGGTTCTTCAGTGCTCAGGAGTTTCAAGACCATTTAGTCCATGGCTTGGGGAAGACCCCAGTTTTAGATCCCCTGCAGCCAGCTTCGTCAGCCTGACCTATCAGGTTTGCCATCTCAGTGATACCATGTTTATACAAAGCACATGCCCTGCATGCATCTACAAGCCTGCTTTATCTCTACTCAGAGTGCTGCAAAAGTAGATTTTGCTATTCCACTGCTGCTGGAAGGGCTTCCCTGACACCCAGGGAGATGTGATAATTATTCTACTTCGTTCTGCCCATATGTTGTGGGATAGCCAGAGCCAAAAATCAGGCTCTCAGTGCCTCACTTTGATGGATTGGTTCCAAGTTGCTTTATACCTCTTTTTTTTTTTTCCCAGCAACTCTGTTATCTGTGTACATTATTACACCACCTAATTCAGTATTGATTTTTTCATTGTCTTTTAATGCAGATTGAAGATACTACGTAATTCCAACTTCTTGGAATGTTACATGCCTGAAACATATGCTGCTTTTGACCTACCTTTGTTTCTCTTAGTTCCTAGTTTAAGAAAGGATCAGACAAAACATCTGGGTTTTTTTCTATGGTTCAGAATGCAGAAACTTCACAATGTGTCATGCCCTAGACACTGTGTGTAAACAGGAAATGCACTGCCAATTTTCCCTTCTTTGTTTCAGTAGAGAAACCAAATCTTTTAGAATAAACAAATTTACGATATCTATGCTTTTCCCTTACATTTTTATTTCTATTCTTTTTCCCCAAGTAAGAGGAAATTTTAGCTTCAGAAAGAAGCAAGGTGAAAGCATTCTGCAGCAAAGAAGTTTTACGTGGCTCCAGGACAGACATGTTGAGTATTTGCTTGTCTCTATTTGACTTGAAAACTGTACCTGGAGATGGCTGTTTGTTTATATGGAGTGTTTGGGTGTGAGGGGAAAAGCAGGCAGATTTACATTTACATTTCTTCACTTCTTTTTTCTCTAGCTCCCACACATGAGCAATAGCCCTGCAGGGAAGGGCGGGGCAAGTTGTGCGAGTTGCTCCTTATTTCACCATAAGCTTTACTCTGAGTACTAGGACTTTTAAGGGGAAGGCAGACCCTGCTTTAACACCATCGGGAGTGTGAGTTACCCCTCTGCATATTCAATACCATGGTTAATGTGCTCGAGGAGAAAGTAAAATCTGTGTAATTCCAGAATAAACTAGGTGCAGGAGGACACTTTCAAAGGTTCAGGAAACTTTTGTGAGAGGGAGCCCAAACCAACACCACACAGTCTCCCAGCCCTGAGACAGAGATATTTGGTATCAGGGAGAAGTTGCTTAAACTCTTTCAGCCCAGGCACATCTGCCAGAGACAGTTCTTGAGCTTTGAATCTTTCAGGGAAGGTGTGCAAGGCAGATGCAGGGAGGTAGTAGAACCTCTCCATTTTATACGTGAAGTTTTTGAGGAACAGACTTGCCAAAGGTTGTATGGGGAGTATGTACAAAGCCAGGAATTTATTACCCCTTGCCCAAATCTCAGGCTGATGCCAAATACAGCTGAATGCCTCAGCCTGACTCCTGGAAAGTACTCTTGTATTCCCAGTGAAACCAGTGAGTTTCCCAGTTTAGAATGCATTTATTTTTAAATTGCACAGACAGGAAATATGATTTGATAAAAATGTGGCAGAGTGTTGAGTGTTTTGTGGATTCTTAGCCCCTGAAACATCATCATGCCTAATTTCTCATTAAACCTGCTGCCTAGCCGAATCCATCAGTCCTCCTATGAGCTCCCAGGTAGAGCCTGGGAGAGTGTGAGGTGCCTTTCTCAATCTAGCCTTGCCATTTTTTGGTTTAAATCACTAGCAAAGTTGAAAGTAGAGCTTACAGAGGGAGAAAAATTCCAGGTGAGTTTCTGACAAAACTGACAAACTATGAAATGTGATATTTTATACCTCATTTAAAATCTTATCAGGGCTAATTAGTTCAGCCTATTGGTGCAGCATAGTTGAATTTTAAATGCTGCACTAATAACTCTAAACTGACACCAGTATCTACACAGTACATCTGATGATGCAGTATCATATCTGGCTTCACGTCTTACCTTGGGCAGAGTGGAGTCCTCTCTCACCAGAGTTTTATGAGTCTTGATGAAATCTTTCTCAGTGTTATGTATGTATGAAGTGCAGGCGGTGGACACTGAGCTTGCTACCACAACGTGGAGCAAAGTAATCCCATAGCAGTGATTCCTGTGATATCTATCCCTGAGGTCACAGTGATGAGCAGGAAGCAACTTGAGTAAAAAGCAGGACACAAAAATATGTCAGAAGGTCCTGTAACCTTAGTTGTCCAGGGATCTTATTTGTAAGGTGAGGGGGAATAACTGCATGCTTCAACCCTCCTCCTTACAGAGAAATTGAGTAAAGCACATCTGTTTGAGATCCCCAAGAAATCAATGCATTAGAATCACCACTGTTTGTCTGAACCTGGTAGAAGAGTGTGTAGCTGCCCAAAGGGACTTTTTCTCTCTCTTACCCAGGTCATGCATTTCTGCCCTCTGGTGTCCCAGCAGCACCCTTGCTCTTTCATCTGCCTGAAGCCTCTTTTAATTTCATTTGGATTTTTTTTTTTTTTTAATAGGGTTAGTTTTCAAGCAGGTACAAAGCTTGGTTTGACCCCTTAAAATTCCACTGCCAAACTGTGCGAATGCTGGACCCAAAAAAAAGGAAAAAGGCCCACCTCTTTTGGCAGCAACCTGATTTTAGCTTCGTATTAAAGTGATTGTGAAAGTGCATGCAAAGCAGTCTCTTCTGTTCAGGGTGAACTAAAGCCTTCCAAGTGTAAGCATAGGGAATTAATTACAACATTTGCACAGCGCTTTTCTCCTAGAGTCCCACACATGATGTTTCTTGGCATTACCAGCAGATGAGCCATCACCAGCAACTCTGGATGTTTCAGCTCCTCCAGTGCCTGGAATGATGGTGAATTTCTGCAAGTGCAGGACAGGATCAGCATCATGCAGTACCAGTGAAGGTTCTGAATTCATAGGTGTTTTTTGTAGGCAGTATTATGAAGAATGTTACTCATTTAAGTTGTCCTTTGCACTACATATCCATTCTTTGCTTTGGAAGTGACTCCACTGCTGGTTAGTGCTCCAGTTTTGTAAGGTTTAGACAGTAGATGCCTGAAGTTAAATTTGATGCTGTGGCACTCCAAACACCTTTGCAACATGGGGGATGGGGAGCAGGGATTTTCCCTTGATTTGTGCTGTCCCCTTTGGGTTCCAGAGCTTCCATCCGGGCAGGGAGGGGGAAGGGAGACTAAGGATATCTGAAAATCTTCATTGTCAACAAGGCCAATTATACACATGCCAATTACCTCAGTTTAAACAACCAATCACACAATAATGGGAAGAACCTTTAGAACCTGAGTAAGGTGCTTTGAAATGCCTCTGCTCAGATTCCCTATTAATGCAGAGAATTGCCCCAGCAGCAGTTCTTGGCTCCAGTGACTGGAGCTTGGTAGCAATGACAATGGAGCTGGGCGGATTGGGAGATGGATGGAAGTGATATGACAACACAGGAGTTGAAATTTCAACAGCAATGAAGCAGTAGCCAGTAGTAACCTGGCTGCAGGCTTGATGTATCAGCCAACACAAATCCTTGATGGCAGTGTGAAGGAATTGGAATTTTTTGTTACATGTATGTGTAGTCATTGTCTTTGTGTTAAGGAAATTGCAGAAACCTGCACTTTACTGACCAGTCACTTTCCCAGGAATTCTGCAGCTTCCTCTAGCATAGGGTCTTTCTAAGCCTCAAGTATCATTCTCTCCTTTGAAACACTATACTGTTTTTTCAGAAGGCCTGATCCTGTAGTGGATGGAGTCCACCGAGAATCCTTTTAATTTTGTGAGCTACTGGTCAGGCTATGGTTGAATTCAGTCTGTTTGCAGGTGAGTGCTGCTACTTGCATAGTAAGGCTCCTCACCCTGGTCTCTGGTTTTAGAAGAGGATTCTTCCCATGCCACATGACTGCTCCTCTTCTAAACTTCCCAAACATTCACTGTGTATAGTCCCTGTTCCCCTGGGATGGATGTGCTGAGATTTTGTCCTCCTTCATTCAGCAGAGCTGTGTCATCTGCACCTAGATGTGACACATCAGTGCAATAAGGGCAGACATTTCTCCTGTACATGCAGAAGTGAATTCCAGTTTAAAAACAGTACTTGTGTGGTTGGTCACATTTTCTGTGAAAGAATGCAAGTAAGTCACACCCAGGTAATGTAAGTGTGTCTGTCAGCTGGCAGAGGACTGTGACAATTTAGGCTAATAGCAGCCAAATAGTAGATACACAGATGCTCTTAAATTGGTTTAATTTATGTCTGCTGGCCCTGACAATTGGAAGAAAAGATAAATATACACAAAGCCTTCAAAGCTTGGGGTGTTGTGATGCTAATTGAAAAGTCACCAAAGGGAAGCCTGCATGGTGTGTGGGAATCCTGGCGCATGAGATTAGTGGTTAATTAGTGGCTGGGAGCTGGAGGGCACTCCTCCCAGCTAGCTCCCACTGAGAACAGGCAGCTTGGCCCTGGCAGGCAATTCCTGCAGCAGTGAAGCAAGTGTTGTGGACAGCAGACAGTTGTGGAGATGGGAAGACACACGTCGTGTCAGTGCTGTAGCAGATTCTCTGTACGTGCACAGAAGCAGCGCCAGAGATAGTGCTGTCTTGGTGGCTTGCTGTGTCCTGAGCCACAGCAAAGATACAGGCGCCTGAGAACTGAGCTCTTTTTTTCTTTTTAACAAATGCACAAATCCTGCTATCTTACTTTCTGCTTCTTTTATGCTGTGTTTGCAGCAGATGACAACACACTCTGGAGGCCCTCAGCTTCAAACCTTGCTTTAGAGTCTGAAGTGAATGCATACAGATGGCGGCACCCCCTTCTTTGCATCGTGCTTTAGAATCATGACATTTAAAAAATAGAGGTTTCATCTGTCTGCCAGTGTCTCGGTATTTCCCTCTAAAGCTTTTCCCTGAAGTACAAATGAAGAATCAGATTTAAAGAACACACTTCTGTCTTATGACTCGACTCTGTGAGGGTGGCCTTTAGAAAAATTGTAGGAATTGGTATCGCTGATGCATCATCGACACCACTGAACTAACCAGGGCTTGCTTTGATTAGGCATGCATCTCTTTTCTCAACTGTTTTGCATCCATTTGTGAGAATCCCTTGTTTATTTCTTAAATTAAGAAAGGTTGTTTTGTAACTCTAAAGAGTTACACATTTTCTCCTATTTGTTACATCTGCTTTTTTAAATCTGAAATGTTTAAAGACGGCTTTAAAGTATTGCACAACCTCTCAATTAACTAACTGGTACCAAACCTCACACAGGCATTGAGAACCAATACCAGGATGGGTCACTTCTGAACACCACAGAAGCTACAAAACTTTCTGTGTCACCAGCTCTGTGAATAACACTGTTTTGCTCAAGCTGGACTCACAAATGGGATAATGTCATAAGCCTGTTGTTACCAGCAGTGGCCTGGGACCATGTGAGCTGTTGGTGGTAGTCAGCTTTTCTGGTGATCGGTGCATGAAAACATCTAGTCAGTTTCCTTAACCCTTAAGTCAATCAACCCTCTTCAACAGCTGTTAAAAAACCCCCAGAATTACCTTTGAAAAAGCTAATTACAAAGTGCACATCCTCTATATCGTAGCTACATTGCAAAATTGATGCTATGGGGAGAGGTAAGGCTTGCTGGCAGAGCTAATACATAGTTGTAAAAAGGTAACTGGCTTTCAGACACAGAAGTTCTTCTATGAGTCTGAAAGAGAAAACCAAGTTGTTCTGGGCCATTCTCAAAAATTCCACAGAAAGAACAGACATGACAGTCCTAGAGGTGGACAGTCAGCTCTGTCACAGATAACACCAGCTTGCAGAGCGGCCTGGAGAGCCCAGGTGCTCCAGGAATCTTAATAGCCTGTGTGAAGCAACAAATTCCTGAAACCTTGCTCTTCCTTCAGTAAATGTTTGTCAAACCAGGAATGAGAGATACAGGAAAAATCAGCATTTTCTGGTGAAATTATTTCCAACTGGTTCTAGGTGGGTATTAGTAATGCAGCTGTCAGTTTTCACATGATGCTTTTTGAACAGACACCCTTTTATTAGTCATCTTTTTAGATAACTTCCCTTTTTATCTTAAGCAAAATACCTATGGGTGCCATTACTAACGGTTTCAGAGACTAGTGGACAGTAACATTGGGATGATACCCGTAGAAGCTGGTCAGTGCAGTGATTGATGCAGCATGGGAATCTGGTGACAGTGCTGCAAGCTGAGAGACATTCCATGCTGGAACCTGGCACGGAGCTGGAAGCAGTCAAGGCATCTGAGCAATCCCCCTGTAAGGTGAAAAGGAGGAAGAATCTGAAATCAAATATATTCAGCTGAATAGAGCTTGTGAAGGGACCACTGTTTACTTGAATAGCTTTTGAGAGGAATCTTAAGAGGACAGACTGGCCTAGCAGGCAGGCTGCCTCTGCCAAGATGCTGCTTCCTTTTGGGAACCACAAGAGAAAACATTTCCCCTTTTCCTCTGGCCATATTGAAATAGCCCCTTCTCCTTCCCTCCTGCTCTCTGCCAGGCTTGGGGTATCTCTTGCTACTGGGTGAGGAGAAGTAGGTCCAGACCAGCTATTTAAAGTCAAGGCTTGATAATGGTTGTTTGTCCTCTTTGCTTGGGGAAAAGGCCCTGTCACGAGAGCATTCAGATAATGCAGCTGGGTGTCAGCTGAACACAGTCCATCCATCTCCCCAGAGTGCAGAGGAGGCTCTGGGAGAGGGACTCATCCATGTCTTGACCTCCAGATGCTGTGTCTGAGCAGTTCCTGTGTTGCTGAGGGGTTTTGTGGGGCTCTGACAGGCTGTGTCTGTGAGAGAGGACTGGAGAATACTGTGGAGGAGCTAAAGAGAAGGGACTGCAGAGGAGCTTCCAGCTCCTGTAGGAAATGTGCATGCCCCTATGGGCCTGCAAGAGCCCAAAGCTGTGCTTATCTCCATTAAACTGATTAGCTCAGATGTAAATACCAAGATTTCTTCTGGTTTCTGAGTCAGTTCCTCATCATTTAGAGAAGGTATTGGACTGAAGTTCTGCAAGTATATCTGATCATATGTCAGCTAAAAACTCAAGATCCACACAAAGTGCTAGCCTGTTCCAAAGAAAAGCACCAGACCTCAGTCTGCAGCTTTTGTTGGATTAAAACCAGAAATGCCATTAAGCTGTTCAGTGGGCTGGGGCACCTCTTCTATGAAGACAGGCTGAGAGAGTTGGGGTTGTTAAGCCTGTAGAGGAGAAGGCTCTGGGGAAACCTTTCAGAGTGGCCTTCCACTACCTAAATCTACAAGAGAACTGGAGAGGGACTTTTGAAAGGGCATTTAGTGATAGGACAAAGGGGAATGGCTTTAAACTGAAAACTGATTTTGTTTAGGCATTAGGAAGAAATTCTTCCCTGTGAGGTGGTGAGGCACTGGAACAGGTTGCCCAGAGAAACTGTGGATGCCCCATCTCTGGAAGCATTCAAGGCCAGACTGGATGGGGCTGTGAGCAACCTGGTTTAGTGGAAAGTGCCCTGACCTGGATAGCCTTTCACTCAGCCAAAACCATTCTGTGACTTTATAAAATAAAAAAATTGAAATGCTTCTTCAAATAAGGTATAGAAACCAGTTTGCCTTGCAAAAGCTCTTGCTAACAACTGCTTTCTCCAGCTTCCAAAATAAAACTCAGCTATTCCAAAATTAAAAACAATAAATTAATCTATAAATATGTTAAAAATGATCCATTCCACAATAAAATTCAGGGTTTCAGATGACATCTGAGACATCTACATAAGTCTGGTTTAACTGGGGCAAAGCTAAGGTGAGAGACAGGTCAAAATCAAGCTTACCATGGAGGCTATCTGCAACCTTTGTAGAGAAAGATTACCATCTTACTGGGCAGATCATGTTTCTGTTATTACCAATAACAGGCTGGTTTATACTGTTTACTCTCCCCTCTTTCTGAAGCTATCGCCTCTGACAGAAGATTCACACAACACCTGGGGTGAAGCTCTGATGAGACTGAGTCACGTTACTGATTCAGAAGTGTCCCAGATCATATCACCCACTGTGAGAATGTGTAGGTCCCCTCCCCAAGGTACTCATCATCCAAGCCAGAGAGGTTGTAAGGAGGAGGGTCTTGGTAGAATGGGGATAGCTCTGCTATTTTGAATGTTGTGACTTATAGCTGTAGTTTTTTTTTATTTTTTTATTTTTTTTGCATTTTGATGTTAAAGCATATGAAATCTTACAGATATTTTAGTGAAAACAGCCTGCCTTTCCATTTATGCTGTGAGGGAATGGCTTTTCTGTGCAATTAGCCAGGAGGATCAAACTTTATGATGGAGCAGCTTAGTCTGAGCTGCTTTCTCTAGCTGGCCTGTTCTGAAAGCTCTAAGGGGGGCAAAGCCAGCGATCTTTACAGCCTCACTGGGTGACAGAACAGGCTGCTGCCTCTGGCTGTATGCAGAGACCCCCCTGCTCTACAGGAGCTGATCCTGTTATGCTCTGTGGAACAAGTCTGAACAGGGTGAAATGAAGAGGAAATGCCAGTTCCAGGCCTCCCAGATGGCTCTGAGTTACTCTGTATGCTAACTTTTTCACCCTCAGGAGGTTTAGTATATTAGTTCTTCACCATCCACAAACTGCTTTTGGATCAGCACTGGAAAGCCACCCCACTCAGGTGATTCGGGGGACGTGAGCTCTGTCGTGTTAACTGGGTGCCTCTGTGCTCTCCTGCTTTGGTAATCCTCTGCTCTCCTGCAGGTATTAACACGTACAAGAAATCTTCATCACAATAAATAATACCAAAACTTGCCACTCTTTTCTGTCCCTCAAAGATACCATCATACTTTTAAATCAGCCCCAGTAAAAATCATCAGTGGGCCTGCAGAAAGGTCAAAGGTTTGCTGGTTTAGGATTTCGTGGGAATATACGCTTGTTTGGACTCGGCCCAAAAGCTTCGTTTACCTGTTTGACAGGTAACAATTAGCGAGTAATAGCTCTGCCGGCTGGAATGTGGCTGCGAGGGCCAGCGGGCGCTGGGTTACCTGGTGGGCAGGTGTGGGTGCAGCGCCCAGATAGGTATGTGCATGCACAGCATTCCTGGGAATCAGTTTTCCCTTAAAGATGCAGCGATGACTGCAGGGCACAAAAGGGCTGGGCTTAGTCCAGGCTTCAAGACACTGGAGCTGTTTGCAAGGTAAAGAAATAAAGTAAATAGTGGAACCGGAGAGGAGCTGAGGAAAGGGCTGCAAGAAGCAGCTGCCCTTTTTTTAACTTCCCTGAAGAGAGTAGAGTTTTGATTCTTCCCTGAGAATCTTGATAACAGATAATTTAGCGTGATGTGGTATCATGGGAGATAGAAACAGAAAGAAGGGAAAAACCAAGCTCACTTGGCACAGGATAGATGTGAAGTGGGGAAACCATGCCTCAACTGGTTTAGAAACGGTTAAACAGCTTATGTGCAGTTACCTCAACTCTGCCATTATCGAGGATACAAGCCTTATTGGTTTATTGAATAAAACCACTTTATCTGTGGCAAATGGCCCCATTTCCATCTCCTGCAGCAGTCAGAGAAGATTCCTGCATCAGCCCCTCCCTCGAGGGAAGCTGGTATAAATTATGTAGACAGTCAGGGACTTTACAGGTCGGTTTAAGATGTTTGATTTTTTTTTTCCCTAACCACTGCAGGTGACCCTCCTCTTTTAGGAACAGAAAGGTTTACTCATTCTTTTCATATTTTATTTCCATTTGTGAACAGGCTTCTGTGTTCATCTATTTCCACTTTGGTGTTTCATATTTGACAATTGAGCTATTGTGTGACTTTGGAGAAGCCACATCCCCTTTCCTGGTCTCTGTATTTTCACTTGTAGAGTTGGAGTAGCGAGTCCTGTGTTATTAACCACAAAAAATGCAGATTACAAGTACTGCTAGTTATTAACATGTATGCTATTACAGATACATATCATACAATAATTCATTTGAATCTTATTTTACTGTGATTCAAAAGTATTCTATTTTTAATAAAAAACATGTCTTCTATTACTTATAAACAGCTTCTCTGGCTGAAGGAACTTTATCCTTGGATTACCAGTTGATGTCATTCCTTGATGAGGAAGAAGAAATCCAAGTATAATTTGAGACCATTTTCCTTGATCTTAAAGGACCCAGCATCATTTTGAGTAATTATGCATTATTTGTACACTGTTATTTAGTAGGACCTTCATTAAGAGGGAGTCTCTTTGCTCAACAGTGTGTGGGCCAGTAAATGGTCATTAAGCCTGACTACTGGCTGACACAATAGCAAGGTTTGTATTTATTCTCACAAACTCCACAGGAGCCACAAGAAAGCACTACAGAAGCACAGAGACATCTCTGCACTGGGGATCAAACCAAAGCAAAGCACAACCCTTTCTCAGAAAGTGCTGAGAAATGCATGACAAGCCCTGTTCCTCTGTCCACAACCACTGCCTGAGAAGCTGCAATTATCCATCCTGGGCTGGGCCAGAGACTCGTACACTGCACTGCACACCTCTGAGAGCCCCTGCCCTTTGGGAAGAAGTGAGCAGCATTCTTCCCCTTCCGAACATCCTTCATTCTGAGTCTCAGACTTCCTCAGCTGGAACTTGCATCTGCATCTCTGCATTTCACATCTCTCAAGTCAACACTTTGTTTTGTGGATTGGTCTGACTGCCATTTGAATCCCTGTGTAGTTTTTACTTCCATAATGTTATGCAGCCATGAGCCCCACAAGCTATGAGGTATTTCAAATAATCATTTTGTTTGTTATAGGCCACATTTTTGACTGCAGCATTTGGCATCCATGGTACCGTGTGAAACAACAGGCAAAATATTCTTTCTGCCTCCCATTTATTGCTGGCCTATCCAGCCTGCAGAGTCCTGCATGTTTCAGTGTGTCTTCCAATCCTGGTCATTTTGTCCTTGTACCATTTCCAATCGCCTGCCCTTTGGGAGGGAACTGCATGCAGCGTTCCACACCTGGGATGCTCTACATTGCCTGGTGATGTAAGAGTGATTTCTTACATTTCTGACGTTGATCCAGCCCTGTTGAGCATGGGAGCAACCAGAGCATGCCGAGCAATTCTTCCACCAGACTTCATGGTCATGATTTTGCTGCACAGTTGCGCTGCATAAAAGCAAATGCCTTTTGAGTTAAGCAAAGGACTCTCCTCCCTCTTGCAACTTTCTGCCCACCTCCAGGTTTTGTGTCCCTGTGTGTTCTTGATCACCCCATCACTTGAAGTGAGTTGAAAAAGTTTCAGCAAGATTTGGTAGTCTTGGTAGCATCCCTTGTTAATGACAAGAGGAGCTGCACAGAGAACCTGAGCCATGATTAGTGCTGAGTGATGTACTCTTCTGCTCCTTTGGAATGGGAAATTTCATGCACACAGGCAGACCAGACTTCTTAAGGTAGAAGAGAAATAAGGTGCAGTACCAGTGTCAGCCTGGTGAAAATGTTTTGCCTCACCTTTTACTTTCATAAATGCTTCTGTGAACACAAAGAATTCAGTCTTTCAGTTTGGTGCTGCTTTCTGCTATATCAGCACTTTAGCCAGAACAGTTGGAAGCATTTACAGAGTGGTATTAATTAAAGGTGACTCAGAAGCAAATGGGATATGAAGAACTTGGAAAGAATGGAAGAGTAGCTATTGTACAAAATTCTTTTCCAAATGAACACCTGGAGGGATGAAGCTATGGAGAGCATGGTTTGGGAAGCAGCCTTCCCACTGCAGCAGTGCAGTCATGGTGATTAAACATACCTTTTGGAAGCACACACTGTTTTGAAGGGGCTTCCAACCATTACCAGGTAAAGCTTACAATAGGTGACTCGTTGCATGTTAAGAGGCAGGATGACTCCACTTGCTGTTTGGGTTCTGTACAAAAGATTAGCAGTACTTCAGGCTGAACAAGGGGACTCTGAAGAGTATAACAAGGACTGTTGTTCACTGGTAACTACCAATAAAGAATTCACTAGATAAAGTGGGTCATAAATGGCATCTGAAGCAGTCCTTCCCCCCAGCAGAGGGTATTCCAGCAGAGCAATGCAGGAAAAGGATCAACTCAAAGGAATTCACCACCACAGGTTATTCCCAGGCAGCATCACTGCCCAAGAAGGAGCGGAAAACACGTGGCCTTATTCTCTGTGAAGTGTTTGTGGAATTTTGGTCACCATAGCACCCAGTCACCAAATACAGAAAGATCTCTCCCATGATTCATAACTGAGCCCACAGTGGCCACTGCTGTTTGTAGCCAACCTTCTGGCTCTGCCCGGTGTGTAAGAGCTGAAGGGAGCTTTGCTGGGCACCTACAGGCTGCTCCATCCTCCCAGCATGCTGCAAACAGATTACTACTACACCCAGCAACTCTTTATGAGCTTCTTCTGGGCAGGTGAAAATAGCAGGTAGTTCTGTGGATTATCTTACACGATAGGTCTGAGAGGTGTCACCTGCTATTATCAGGTCAAGGATTCAGAAACAGCTGCATTATGAGAGCTTGGGTTCAGTTCCCCATGTCCAGACTTGATCTATTTGAGACAGATATGAAATAGTTAGAACAGAATAATAAGAGTAGAATAACTAATAGAAGTCAGAAATAGAAGTTTCAGACCAACTGAAATAGTTATCACTTTGGGGCTGATAACCTAATATTAAGAATTTTTTAGCCAAATGGTTCTGCTGCAAGTGGCAGTAAGAATAGAGAAAAATATGCTGTTTTGTCCAGTTTTGCTGTTTTCATACACAGAAAAAGTCTGCAAGGCAGTACTAATACATCAAGGAAGTAGCTACTAAGGAAACAAGGAAGGAAACAAGCACAATTTAAATTAAAGGGCAGTGTTGTCACAAGGACAATAGGGTACTAATGGACTTTGACATATTCCAGGTGAAAGGGTGCATATATTCAGGTGAGAAGTGAGTGACTAAAAGAGATCTCACAGGAAGAGCAGTGAGAACAAGGGGCTCAGGGTTGCAGTTTGGTTGGGAGACTGCCAGAACCATTCAGAGCCAGACTTGGTGGGAAATGTGAGTCCTTCCAGACCACTTGCTTGAGCAGCTTCCATTTAGGCATTTCCTAACTTTTGAGTAGTCTTTGATCTTTCAAGGCTTTTGAAAAGCATCATACTCTGTCTTCTGCAGCTTTAACTAGAATAAGATCTCATACAGGCCTAATTATGTTCCACTAGTAGGGGGAAAAAAGCAAAAAAGAAACAGAAAAGCAAACTATCTCTACTTAAACAACTGAGTTCTGACACAAAGAACTTGTCTTACCCAAGGCTGGTTGGGACAAAGCAAACACTGTGCTGTTTGACTGTAGCCCAGCTAGCAATGGCAAGCCTTTGTGGAAAATAAACTGCAGCCATCACAGCTCATGGGATTCTTTCTCTGTCACAGATAAGAGATGTTATGGAGGATAAAGAAGAAACATCTCTCAGACAGTCCACTGTAGCATATAGTCTCTCCTTCAGACTGGGAAAAGATGAAGAGGTAGTGCCTTTCCAATGAATGCTTTATGTTGCAAGAATTTAGGTTGTAAAGGATTTGTTCTTTAAGTGATACATAATTTATTAAATCTTTTTATATCTGTGAAATAAGGAGCAAATACAAATCCTCACACCCAAGCAAACACACAAATAGGTTCTTATGCAACTCCACCCCCTGTGGCTACTTTTTGCCAGTTTCATCAATGACTTAATTTAAACAAAAATCCCAGGACAGGTGCACTCCAGAATGCTTCAACGTGACCTCAGCTTGAGCTGAGGTGGTAGATCCCAGGGTTTCCTTCAAAAGCATATGTGCTTATTGGCATCCTGTTCTGTCTAGAAGAAGATCATGAGAGCCATCTTATTTTCAGATTGGTGTACGCTATGATAATAGCTGTGCTGCTTGGACTGCTGTTGATGTTTCATTCTTTGTAAGAAAAAAGGGAAAGTAGTCGGAATTAGCATGTCATACACCTGCTTCTTCCCTCTTCTCCTCACTGCAAGGCTTAAACAAAGAACACAGCCAAACACATCCCGTGCATTGCACAAAAATAATGTTCAGTCCAATATTTTATAAGTAATTGGTAATTTTTACTATATCATTGTTAAACATAATAATAATGCTTTCCTTCTATAAGCAGTGCACATGACACTGTATAAAAACCTGGGTAACAAATATCACAGATTAATGCCTGCACCTTCCAGATCATCCAAATGGACAGGCAAGCTCAGAAGAATTTCTAGTTCCAAGAACTGCCACCATATGTTTTGCTTTTCTTTCCTATCACCTCCCCACGGTCTTCCAAGATTCTTTGCTGTGGTTTCTCCAGTGGGTGTCATGATGCTTCTTAATCAACAGTGTAGAAGTCCATGGGAGTCTTTCAATATTTATCAGCAAGATTTGGAGTCCTGCCTCTAAGAATGGTGGGGAGACTGCTCTTGGTTAAGGCCCATGCTGCTGAATGGATGCCATAGGAAAAATGCTTCCTCCCATTAGGAGACTTAGTGGTTTTCATAAAACAACAGGTAGCATCATTTTCCTCCTTTTGCTTCAGCTTTTGACTGTAGAGAGGACATTTGCATGATCATTTAGTGTGTAAAAATGCATGCAGGAAAATTTAATACAGTTCTGCCTTTGAATGCAAATACCAGATGTTGCAGAGCCTCAGCCATTCAGATTTTTTAATTAAAAGATTCCCTCTGTCCTTGTCATGAATGAAAACTAGATTATATATGCCTTTTTAAAAGATCTCACCACTCCACACTTGGAATGGGATATTAAAATGCAACCTGAAATTATGTTTCAAATGTTAAGCTCAAAATATTAACCTAAAAAGTTGTAAAGGTGGAGGTGGCCCAAGAAATCTCTCTCTGTCCCATCCTGTCCCACCCCATTCCATACTTAATCCTGGGAGATGAGCAATGGAGCAGCTTGGTCTGCAGGAAGGCATTTGGAGCACAAAGGTGGATTTTTTTTTTTTGTGCACTATTAACAGCAGAACAGTGTTTCTGTCTGGAAGGGGGGTTGCTGTTGGAGGCAGCAGAAAAAAAAAATAATCACCAAGCGCTTTGGGTAATATTCAGGGCTTCTGTCAACACCACCCAAATTACCAGAGCACTTACCATAGAGGCAAACCTTGGGAAATCACGTCAAGTGTTTAGCAACCGGTGACCTCATAGTTTTTCTTATTTGAGGAGTGCAGGATGAAAGCCTCCTACAAAGCCTGAGCAGAAAACTGACATGTCCCAGCCTGTTTCCTTCAATGGCTAAAAGAAGTTATGGCAGCCATTTAAATAAAATCTCCCTCTGTCTGTGCAATTATCTCTGAAAACAGCACAGGGTGTTATGGGCAGCCTTCATAGGTAAGAGATATATCTGAGGTCTTTGCACTTGGGGCTTGGGAAGCAGTTTACTCTGGTCTTGGAACGTCTCATTGTACTCACTTGAAGGAGACTACTCGCCCTGGATGTCCAACTTTTGAGGGAGGACAAGTGGTTTTGCACAGATTAGCCCACGCAGCAGATGACAGAAACTTTCAGAAGGAAAATCTGAGCGTGTTTCTTCACAGAACCTTGTCCTCCAAGCCCTTTTAAGCCTCCTTTTCTGTCAGCCAACAAGCCCCAGTGGCTTTGCCAAGGCAGGAGTTGCAAAGAACAGTTATGTGACAAGATTTACTAGGAAATAAACCAGGAGCACCTGATGTCACCAGGCACCCCACAAAACACGCAATACAGGATTAGCAGGTTCAATCTCCATGCCAAAACCAATGGTAATGCAAGGCTGGTGAACATCTCTGTAGTCCACTCCTCCCCTTTCTCAGATGCTGATGTGTAAATGTAGGACCTACAAGCTAGAGAACATTTCAATTCCATTTATCCCTATTGTCTTGTGGAAACTCTTGTGGTCTTTACATATGCACTTTGTGAGAAGCTAAATGAGGCACAGAGTCAAAAGGAAATTCACCTTTCTATCCCTGAAAATGGTCCTGCTAAGAACTGAAATAAGCTACAAAGGTCACTTTCAGAAATTTTTTCCCCACAAATTCACAGACTGGATGGGGCTTTTTGAAAGAATGTTTTGATTCAAGTGTGAGAAATGTCCCATTAGATTTTACTCCATGTTCTAGTGATTCAAAAATCCTTAGTGAAATGTAATGTATTTTCAGACAGGTTTTGCAAATAAATTGGAACTAAATATTTTAAAGCCTTCTTTCTCTCTCCCCAGGAGCATAGCCAGCACTCTGAGATATCCTGGAAGAAAGGACTGCTCTGCAGTAAGTTACAACTTTATGACTGTGTAAAAATGAAAAAACAACTCAAACAATTATTGTTATAGCTGACACTTATGTATGAGTGCACAGAAACAATTTGACACCTGTAAAATCCCTTGCCAACCTCGTTTAAGCTCACCCTGTGAAAGAAATGGATGCTAGTCACTTTTATTATTTGCAGTGCAGAGACCAAGTATTTTAGAGCCTGTTCAATGTTGGGTCAGACCCACAGATGATGAAAAACAACCTCCTGTAGTTACTCCGACATTCCTGTGGTCACAGAGGGCTCTCTGCAATCATTGCTCAACTGGTGCTGCCCCAGAGAGCTCTTACACCAGGTACAACCTCCGTGAGCTGCAGGCACGGCAGTCTCCTGCCTCCAGTAGTGCAGCTTCCCACCCTGTGTCCCCGAGGAGGTGCTGGAAGAAGGGGCCAAGGTGCTGTGAGCTCTGTCAGTCAGCCAGGCCAGCATTCCAGCCCTGCCTGGGCCCCAGCCCCATCATGTTCTCCTGAAGTCTCTTTTGGAGCCCTTTGGTCCAAGCCCACCCATCCCTGTTCTCTCACTGCTGTAGGGCTACATTTGTGAAAATGGCATTTTTTAATAGATCCAGCCATGGTGGAGAAATGAGCATTTTTAGGGGAATGTAAAGACCAATGGCTGTAATGTGTTTCTCCCCACTGGGAAAAGGGAGGAGGAGCTGCCTGCTGGCAGCAGGCTGTGTTAGCACAACACTTTAGGATGACTAAATCGCTCAAGGTAAAAGGGTGGTGAAATTTGATTTGAGATGCTGTCAACTGTGAAAATGCACTTATCACAGACTTCTCCCACTGTCATGGAAAGAGACTGCATCCAAGCTTCCAGCAGCAGCCCGTACAGCTCTTGCTCTGTCCCACTCCCAAACTCCATGAGATGGGAGTGACAAGGATATGATGTTCCAGCCACCCTCTCCCCTGGCTGAGCTTGAACCAGAAGCAACTGGATGCAGTCTGCAGCTGGGTTCTTAACTTCCATGGAGCAATGCAAGTCATGAAATCCTCCTCACGAGACATTATGAAACACAACTCTTCTAAGGTTTTATTCTCTGCTCATGGATAACTGCCCACATATCCTCACCCTCGAAAGTGGTGCCTGTCAGTGTCATATTTCCATCTGAAGCAGCTCCCAGCCCAGATTAGCTCTCCTAAAGATGCCACAAGGAATGGTGTGAAAGTGGAATTCCCCCAGCACATTAATGGGGAGGCCGAAAGAGAAGACCTGGAGGGTCTGCCTCTGCAAACTTGTAAATCCCAGTGACTGGAACTTCAGCCTGCAGGAAGCTAGCAGACTTGCTTTTAGTTTTCTCTTCAATAGCAGCAGCATCAAAGGTTACAGCTCTTGTGGTGCTGGTGCCATCTAGACATAAATTTAAATCAGAATTTGATTCTGGATCTTCCCTCGTGGATTTTATGTCTCAGGTCACTCTTTCCCAAAGTTGAGGAATGAGCAGATACATGTCTGAACTTGCAGTCATAATTCTGTGGCCAGTTATCAGACATGATACATCAAGTAGCTGCATCTGATTAAAAATGACTGTGTACACATGCCTCCTCTTTAGCTGCAGTATTCCTCAGTAATACTGAATGTGTGAACTCATGAATGATGCTCATGTGAATAATAATCTAAAATAACTAGAGGATTTTTCCAGCTGGCTCACCCAGATCTGCCTCTAGCTTTGTTCGAGAAATTTCTTTTCCCCTTGTTCCCAGTGTTTGCTCTTTCAGTTCATTTTGCCTATATTTTAGGTATATGCTGTAAGTTTCACTGCTTTCTCCAGTGCCACTGGCATTTATCTCAGAATCTTCAGCTCTGGTGTGACTTTCAAATGTCCTTTTTCCCTTATTTTCATATACTCCTTCCTGGCCTTGATGGTCTGGAGCATGCTGAGTTTCTAGGTTTAACTGAGTTTGAAAAACACTGACACAGTCTTTGGTCTGGCTTTTGGTCCCCACCCATGTGTCCAGGGCACTGGAGGCTGCTGCATGCACCAGCCTTTTCCACATGTGATTTTCAAGTAATGCATCAGCTGTTAGCAGCATCCTGGGAGGGCTGGTGTGTGTTTGCAAAGCTTCTCTTGGCAAGGGGATAGGGCTTTTGCAGTTGCAGCCAAATAGCACAGGCCCCAACAATAAAAAGATGTTACTTTTTTCACCTCTGGACTGCAACAGAGTTGAGGAGGATGACTGTGGGTACAGAACACTACAAGAAACTGGATCAGCATCAGCCACCCAACAGCTGTGGGGTTTATCCCTACCTCTTCTCCTGTGAGCACAGCCTGATAGGCCACAGACCACGGCATGTTTTGTGTGAGATAAATAATTGGTATTTGCATATTGAGATGCACAAAGCCTGCCAGGATTTTAACTCTCCAGACATATTTTTCACTCACACCAGTACTTAAACCACTCCTAGTAGCAAGGTGTGAGACCTCTGCAGGTGGCTGTAACGTCACAGTGATCTCTGGGGGAAGGCTGGCAGCCACTGCCTGTCTGTGTCCCCTGCACGCTGGCCACCTCGCCCCACACAGCACAGCAGGCAGCCCGTGCTCAGAGCCACAGTGTCTGCTTTCCTAGGAAGCACCTCAGCAGCATGCAGTGTGTTAGGGCTTCCTGAGAAATATTTTTGCATTGCTTCATGCCTCAGAAAATTGCTTAAGGCCCCTTCCCCCCCACTGCTCACGTGCATTTCAAATCCTGCCTCATCCCACTTGCCAATTTTCCTCAGGCTCATTGTGCAGAGCAGGAGGTTGCATGCTGCAGCATGGCACCCACTCCCTCCCACTCCCAGGGAGACCTCTCCCCTTTCCCAGCTCCCCCCATAAGCAGTGGCCCTGGCATTTGGGCCATCATGCCCCTGATGGAGCAGCTGACGCTGCAGGGAACAGCAGAGAACCTCCCATATAGACAGGAGCTGTGCTAAACCACCCATACCCAATCCAGAAAGCAGACACAGGCCTATTTTATGTAAAAGTAGTGACAGAGGAATCCCCAGCTTCCCATCCAGTGCCTGTCCCTGTGTCCAGAGAGGTCTGTCCCTTCACAGTGCCAAGCTCTCCACAAGCCTCTGCTCCCAGTGCCTGCTGCAGCACTGGCTAATGCTCAGGGCATCAGGTCCTCCCCAGTGGCACCCACTCTGCTCCTGATAACCACTGCCAAACTTCAACTATTTTAAGACTAAACTGTCCTGGGGGTATTTACCTCTAGCCTGCATTTGAGACTTAGCCAGGATTAGTGGAATGGGCTAGCCATTTGCAGGAGGAACCTTGGGCAAGGCACTGGAGTGCTCACCCTGGGAAGAGCAGATGATTTTATTGCCTTTCTCTTGAGATGTCCTGACATCGCTGCTGCAGCTTGGCATTGGATATAGGTCTTCCTGTGCCTGTGAAAAACTACCAAATCCCAGTCAGGTTACAAGTTGCTTAAAAGCATCCCCATCTGTACATAGCAGACCTGAGTTCCTGTGGGGTTTTCTGTTATTAATGGCTGATCTGGCTTCCAGGAACCAGTAACTGCCAACTGGAGGCTTTTTTTCAGCAGGAACATTTTGAAAACCACTATCCCATGCATGCCTTCTGGTGAGTGATAACTTGTGAGCTCTCATGACCACTTTTTCTACAGTTTGGTGGGGATTTTTTATCTTTTTCTTCACTCTACTCCTTTACTTTTGTGAAAATAATAGGTAGTTAATTATATGTGTGACATCCGATTGAGTCAGACAGTGGCTTCACAGCTCAGCAGGGGATGACAGGCAGATAAACAGCCAGACACACAGACATACACACCCACACACGTATGCATACTCACACATGACTGCATAAGCCATTTCTCTTAGAGACCTGGATCTACAGCAATGAAGGAACTACAGTGATTTTGGCCAATGGTGGACATTTGTCAAAGATAGTGACCCTTGGCCAGGATGGAGAGTTGTCACTTGAGGGAAATGGGGCTGTTTTTTCCTTTTGCACTTAAAACACTCCAACAACTTGAAAACTGTTCTTCAAAGACTGGTTGGGTGACATGCCCATGCCACTGGACCCCTGCTCAGGCCACCCCCAGGCCCTGCACAGGCCCCAGCTAGAAGAGTGCTTTTGGCTTGACCCAAGATTGTGTGAACTCTTATTGCACATCTATGCTGGGGCCCTGGCCCTGACACTGCCCATCTGATGTGTTCTTGTGCCTGCTTTGAAAGCCCTAGCAGTACTGCTTTGACACCAGCAGTTATGAGAATAATTTCACTGCTCTCTGTGGGGCACATGTGCACTTGGGTCTGGAGCACCACTGGTGACCCCAGAGGAAGCATGAGCCAGAGCATAGTTTAATTCAGGGAGTTATAAATTGAGCACATAGCGACACAATGGGAATAGATGGGTTATCAATGGCAGCATTTGGGCATACTCCACATTTTCACTGCACTGGGGTCCTGTGCAAGATGGATACACAAGCACCATTGAAAAGGGACCTCCGATCCATGTACACGTGAGAAGCAGGGAACCCAACCTTTGCAGCCACCCAAATTTTGGGATGTGACACACAAATAAGGAAAATTAATTTTTTGACCATGCTGATAATGTCATGCATAGGAGAAAAGTGTCTGCTGTCTGCAGAGGCTGTGTGGCCAAACAGGCTGCTTGCTGCTATGGCAGCTAGTCCTCATGCAAAAGACAGCGTGAATCTATCTGGGAAAAGCAAAGCCACAGATGTAACAGCCACAGGTTATTCAAGGCACAATGTGACATTTACAAGATTCAGGTTTATTCTGATTGTTGCGCTCCTGTAGGACTGATTGAAGGTAATAATCAGGGTTTGGCATTCAGGACAGAGCATGGATAGTGACAGAACTGACACTCTGTAGGTACAAGAGGAGGTGACTTGGTCCTCAGCAGTTGCTTCTCTTCCTACCTCTTCTGGGTTTGTGGCTGTGCACAAAGCCCTGCAGACTCCCAAGTTCCTCAGACGAGAGAAATTAAACAACTGGCAAGAGCAAGAAAGAAAGTGAAGAATGGAAAGCATTTTCAAGGAGTTCTTGGTTGGTCTTACAAGCACCATGCAGAAAAGCCTCAGCCGGTTTCACATGCACTATCTGAAGACCTGCTGTGGTTTAAATCCAGACAGCAACTAAGCCCCACACACCCACTCACTACCCCTCCATGGGACTGTTGCTTTGGGAGAACAGATTTGGGAGGGTAAAACTGGGGAACCTCATGGATTGAGATAACTACATGCAAAGCAAAAGCCCCATGTGCAAGCAAAGCAAAACAAGGTGTTCGTTCATCACTCCCCAGGGACAGGCAGGGGTTCAGCCACCCCAAGGAAAACAGGGATCCATCACACGTAATGGTGACTTGGGAAAACAAATGCCATCACTCTGAATGTGTCACATCCTTCCTTCCTTTTCCTTTCTTTTCCTTTTCCTTTTCCTTTTCCTTTTCCTTTTCCTTTTCCTTTTCCTTTTCCTTTTCCTTTTCCTTTTCCTTTTCCTTTTCCTTTTCCTTTTCCTTTTCCTTTTCCTTTTCCTTTTCCTTTTCCTTTTCCTTTTCCTTTTCCTTTCCCTTTCCCTTTCCCTTTCCCTTTCCCTTTCCCTTCCCTCCCCTCCCCTCCCCTCACTCCCTCACTTCCTTACTTCCTGTGTGATATCCCTGTGGTCACTTGGGGTCAGGTCCAGTACCAGAGCAATGACAAATGTCCAAAGGGGTCTGTACTGGGCTCAACTAGGACTTGATCTCAACAAGGTCTGCTAAGAAACAAGTTCAAACACTTTAGGTATTGCTCTCTGTCAGCCTCTAATTGCTGACTCTAGTAATCATCAGCTGATGAGATCTGAAATTTGGATCATGGAACAGCTTAAGTGAGTATTGCAACAACAAAAATAGAGAATTCACACATGAACATTATTTTTCGCAAGAATGAATCTAAACTCTTACCCTGCCAGTACCATGCAACAGCAATAGTTATTTTCAGAAGTGGGGCTGGAGGTGGTTGTACTCCACAGAGGGCTTTGCTCCAACACAGCAAGGTGCAGTGCAAAGGATTCAATTTTAGCCTGAGCCAAGATGACCTACAGAGCCAGGTCTTTGTGCCGGGTTCTGCTATTGCTGACCTCATTCATGGGTACGTGCACAGGGAAGTTGTGCAAGCCTGGTAATGTGTTTGCACATTTAGAAGGCAGTGGTGCAAAACCACACTTGAGTCACAGCTGAACACACTTGATGGAGGAGACATTGATATATTTCACTATATTTAGATCAGCCTAGATCTTCTGAAAAAGCAGGAATAGCAAAAAGGAAGGAGGACATTTTCTTTCACAAGGCTGTTAAAGAGTAATGAAATGAAAAGGGCAAAGAAAATATTAACACTTACTTTGCACTCTGGCTGCATTCACGTGTGTCCACTTTACTTAGAATTGGAAATCTTCTAAACTTAGCAAAGTAATGGAAGACTAAACAGAATGCCTGTAGTTCCAGCCTGGCCTGTATCTGTTGGAAGAACTTGTTGAAATGATGTCTCAGGGTTTGGCTGGAAGACATTCTGGGGCGGTAGAGGTTATATCTTTATTGCTTTCTAGGTAAAAAGGGAATGATTTAAGGCCTGGACTAGAACAGGCTCTTTTATAGAGAAATAGAAACGTCAATCCAAATTTTGAAGTTCACCCCCAAAGCGGATTTGGAAACAAATTTCTAAAAGAAGCACAGCAGTGTTTTATGGGCATCTTCCACCTTCAGGAATGCTGAATACTTCTCATACCTTTAATCAAAAGTAAACCGTGAGAGTAAAGAAAGGAGATTTACTCACCCAAGCAGGCAGAGGCCAGGGATGCAAAGCAGCACCTCCAGCATCACTCTCCACTGGGGCTACAATGGCAGATTGCTCAGAGCAGGACAACCTGCAGGGTTCCCCTGACATCTCTGAGCTGGTCCTCCGATGAGCCTCTTTTCCTCTCCACTGGCCACCCAGCTCCACCCTCCAGAAGTGGGGTCTGCCTCCAAAATCCCTACAAGAAAGTCCGACAAACAAGGCTGCCATTCCTGCATTTCTCTCAAGTTGCCATGGGTGCCTAGGATTGAGGAAGAAGAGCTTTCTGCTAGATCCTCAGCTGGCTGGGGCTTCATTTAGCAAAATCACAATCTGGAACTGCAAACAGCAATTCTCAGCCAGATCGTGGGGCCTTCAGCTTCAGAAGCAGTACAAGATATAAGTGTTAATTTGTGGTTAAGGCATTTTTATCTGGAACAGCACTGAAGGGTGTCTTGGCCTTTCCTGTAGCACAGCACTGAGCTGCCAAAATAAAGAGGCATTAAAAGTTAATATAAAGGTCTGAAACACGTTAATTAAAATACTTGGAAAACTTCTCAGTTTGGCTTCATACCATAGAGCGAGTATGTGAGAACTTGACTGGGCTTGCCTTCTTCCCTAGCAGACTGTCTTGACTTAATACTTATAAAAATATCACCTGGCGCCTGATCCTGTGTTAAAAAGCCCCTGCCATGTCAGGTACTGTTGTAATTTGCCCTGGAAATGCATCTGAAGCAAAGGAATGCATGAACACAACTTCAGAGCTCAAAAATGGAAAATACTGCTTGTTACATAAACCAGTGGATACAGATGGCATTTTGTTTATTTTAACCATCAGCCTACAAAGTTTCAGGGACCGGTAACTTTGCCACCCCACTCTGGTTCATCCTGCCTCTTGATGGACGGATGTTGCAGCTAGTGCTCTCAGAGCAGGCTCTGTGGATACCACATTTTCAGGTGTCCTGGCCACATCTGGAACCATTTCAAGGAAAATCTAGCCCTGTATTTGACCTCTTTGTTCTATTTACTCACCACACTAATTAGGTCGGGCAGAGGGAAGGCCAACAAGACAGGTAGGATGGACTATTTGCATAGCTGCAAGCGGCTTCTATCTGACGAAGTGGAGTGGATTGAACCATAGGTGGATTGTGGGTCAAGAGGTTGTTTGAGTTTCACATTCATGGATGCCCTCTCCACAGCCAGTGCTTTTACCAGCTGCTCCACAGCACTCTGTGTTGCTGCTCAGTCATGAACTGAGGGCTGGATTCAAGCTCCCGGGGATCAGGATCGCTGTGGTTCTGTGTCCACGTGGCGCCCGGGGGACAAACCCTACGGTGCTCCAGTGAAAGTGTCCACTGTCCATCTCAGCCTATGGCCTGCCTGAAAGCCTGAGCCTTGGCAAAAATTTGTCAAAAGATGAGGCCATCTTTGATCTAGCATTCACTTTTAGGGTAAAAATTAAAAGATATATGAAGCACAAGCTTGGGATTCTTTGCCTAGTCCTTGATCCTCTTACCCCACCCATTTCTCTGGGATGCCAAGCCTCTGGCTAACATTCCACTACCACATTTGGGATTATCCTGCTTCATAGTGTTTATCCTGCCTCCTTCAAAATGCAATGACTACCTCAGGACCAAGACACAGTATTGAATTTTTCCACCTATCATAGCATCTATGAGTGCAAGGTGTTGGAGTTGGTGGCCTTTGGCCTTTTCCCTAGATGAGCTCTCTGAGTTTTCAGGTATAAAAAAGAAGCCTTGTGGGTTTTTTTAAAATATGTAGGACATATTTTACCAAGGAAGGTAACTAGTTAGCACTTTTGCCTGGGTGAAAGTGTATAATTATGCAGCACTTCTTCAGCAGTGGATTGCTTGAAGAGCAATGAAAAAGTAGATGCTTCTTTTGGGAGCCTGCTGTAGATTTGAGCTGCATGTCTCCCACCCTGCAAAATCCCAAGGCAGGGCTATGTGGAGGCACAGGACAAGTTCAGAACAGCCAAGATGTGTGTGGAGGTCACTGGGACCTGTGTAGCACCACAGGTAAGAAAGACAGGGGAGAACGGATTTTCAAACTTTCTACCCACATTCTGTGCCCAAAATGACTAATGCTTTAAAAGCATCACACAGCCAGCACCTTGCTTAGTTTGGGTGACTGAACCCAAAATCTCAGTGGAGGAATCACACATTAGCATCCCTGCTCTTTGGACATTCCTACCTGTAAATACCACCACAGTTCTCTGCACCCTGGAGCACAGAGTATCAAGTACAACCTGCTCACAAGGACCTCAATTCCTGGCAAAAGCAGCACCCAGCTTGTCCAGATCCATTCACCTATCTCTTTTCTTCACAGGAATCTCACTGAAAGACTTCCTGATAGGAAAAAATCACTGCTGGAGAGATGGAAAGGAGCCCACACAGTGGAAGGTATGCACAACTCTTCCTTCTACAATTTCTCTATTATCAGTAAAGAACAAAGAAAGAGCAGATGTATATCTGATGTGTTTACATGAAAGCTGAAGTATTTACTGATGCTTTTAAGGTCAAATTTTACTTCAGTCAAGCATAAAAAAAAATTTAGAGAATATCTTGCAGTTAGTTAGCTAAACATCTTTTCCTGCCTTTCTATTGGGTAAGACAGATACAATAAACTTTATATGGGAGACAGTTCAAGGAATTGGCAAGAGAGCCTAAAATCCACTAACTCAAGGACACTCATCCACTCAAGGAGTCCAGGCTGACTGAGGAATGGCCATAAATGATCACATTTGACACTGATTCAGTGGCTTGTGTAAAACATGAGTGAGTCTGTACACATGCTCCTGTGGGAGGAGCATCATCTCACACTGACAAGCCACAGAGGCTTCTATGAAGAGGCCCAAAATCCTCTGGGCACAGAAAGATAATTTTCCACCTAATCCCTGGGAGTTCTAATCAAGGCATGTATATACACAGGAGTGTGGACAAATCTGTCACCTAAGCACACTTTGACTGAGCTATAAATTCAGGAAACTGCCGGGACACACCCTGGCTACTCCGGCCATCACACCAACTCCTGGCAGGGGACATTGCCTCATGTCATCCTAGTAGCTTTCTGGGAGCTGTGCGGGCACCATCTCTATGGTATCCCAATATGTCCCAGCAACCAGCAAGACAGGGAATTTTACAAATAAAGATAGCTAAAGTGAATGGCCTGTTTTCTTGATGATCCATGGCTCAGATAAAAAATCTTGGTTCTCTTGAACGGAAATTTAATGTTTTATGCACCAAAAAGACTCTTCCTAGCAAATCTACTCTCAGGCTTAGTAGTTAAAGCTCTCCACCTGCTTTCTGGGGTGTTAAGAAATGGATGGCCAAGTTGTTCCTGGTCAGCTCCGATGTCTATGGCCCTGGTCAGAGCAAGAGGCAGCGTACTAACTGAATGGTCCAATTCCGATCCAATAGTTTGCCAGTTATGGTGCTACTTGGAGCTTGCATGGAAAAACTAGGAGGAAAAGCAGAGAGTTCCCTTTTGTCCTTTAGAATGGAAAGTCTGAAGCCATTTTGCACTGTTGCATCCCTGTTATCATTCTACACCATCCACAATATATAAAAACTGATGTAATGTGAGCTAGAGCAAAGCCTATTGGGTGGTACTAACACAAAAATAGAAACCTCCTACACTAAATGAAACCAATGCTGTGCATGTGCTAAGACCTGTGTGAGAGAGACTGCTTGTAAATATTCTTTGCAGTCCGTGTAGGAGTTGTGTGGAGGCAGCCTGAAGACCTCCAGCAGCAGAAAAATGAGATAAATGGGCATTTATTTGGCAGAGTGTCTGGGGAGAAAGGTTTTAATATTTACTAGAAGAAAGTGGAGATTGCAGTTATCAACCTGTGTCATGATGGACTTAAAAAATAAAGGCCTGAGCTGCCTTGTACAGCTCCCATCTCAGGTAAGAGGGTTTCAGAAAGGTGAGAAATAGTCTCTCACCATATCTTTTAGCTCTTCGCTTGGCAGCTTTCTGTGCTTTTTGGCTAAAATCTCATCGAAAGATGTCACAAATTTACTGTGCACAGCAAACTTCCATTACATGGAAATACCCTTCCCAGCTGAAAGACTCTGCACTGGAAAAACAATTTAGCTGTGTGGACCAACTTCCTGCGTGGTGCCCAGTGTGGGCTGCTCTCGGGAGCAAGGGCACACGCGAGCCACGCTGCTGGCACCTTCTCAGCTGCTCTGCGCCTCCTCCTGCACTGCTCCCCTGCTCCCAGGGCTCCCCTGCTCCCAGGGCTCCCCTGCTCCCAGGGCTCCCCTGCTGCCCTGCCAGCCGCTGCCTCCTCGGAATTAAATTCTTCTGTGCTGCCTCAGGCAGTTGCAGGCAATTTTCTACTTATCTGGAGCTTACACTTCCAGCCAGAAAGCTGCAGTGTTACCAAGCAAGAAAAGGAGTAGGAAAAAAAGTTATTTACCTTAATTTTTTCCAAAATTAAGTAGATGTGAGCAATTTTTATTTTTTTAATGGAAAGGTGGTTTCTTTCCTTTCTTCTTTTTCCTTCCCCCCAATATCAGACCCTGTGACCTCCCATACCTTCCCAGAACCAGAAAACATGTGCTTTTCTATACATTTTTTTAAGATGAAAGTCACTGTTCAAGAATCCAATTAAACAAATTAAATTTAATTTAATTAAAAAATTAAATTTTCTTTTTAAAGATCATACAAAAATCCATCACCTAGGATATAACATTTCAAATTAAAAGCTGCATATTTCACAAGTGATAACTAACCAAAAATAGAACTATTAAGGAGAAATTTCGGACATCTCTATATGTTTCTCACAAAATCATATACCAATAGAAGACCCATTTATATTAGAGTAAGGATTGAGTATGAGCTATTTAAATCTATTACATGAGTTTATTTTATTAATTGTAGAAGCTGCATAGCTCTAGAAATCTGACAGCTCATGAACATTAAATATGAGCTTATCTCACGGAGACAAGTGTCTAGTTACATTTCATCCTTGTTTCAGCACAGCATAGAGGGGGCTGGGTGCTCACAGAAGTCTGCCTGGCAGCTGGACCAGAGTAACAGGAATATTCCCATTTATGTAGAAGGAATTGTGAAAACTGATGTCAGCTCTGGAAAAAAAACTACTTTGTGCATGCTACAAGTTGTCAATTTACAGCTGTAGCCAGTTATGCTGACACAATTAAATTGCCAAGAAGGCTCTTTATGTAAAACAATGGAGCATTTTTTATTATTGGTGTAATCACACGTCACAGGAATCTTGAATTTGACAAGCTGACTTGAAAGCTAGGTCTTACTAATACCTGCAAGAATACAGTCATGCAGGATTTCCACTATAACAACCCCTCCTGCCCTGGTCTTTCACTGATTTCCATCACTCTTCTGGATGTGATAGGCGATGGGCTGACAAATGACATTGCAAAAGGAAGCACAGGAGTGTCCTCTGGGGCTTCATTGTACTAATGCCCATAATTCAACAGTATCTTCCCTGTGGTCTCTCCAGAAGGGAAAGAGTGTTCATCTTTGAAATTACAATGTCCTATAATGTAAAATTAGACATCTAGGTGTTCCAGGCCAGGCTGGATGGGGCTTTGAACAAGCCCATCTAGTGAAAGATGACCCTGCCTGTGGCATAGGAGTTTGAATAGATGATCTTTACAGCCTCCTTCTAATCCAAATCATTCTGTGATTCTATGGTCCTATGATTCCATCATCTCTTCTCCACTCCTGAACTAATTTTAGATACCTATACACATAAATACATGTGCATGTACACATATGTGCACAAAGATATGTGCATTCACTGGCCAAAATGAGACTTCAGGAACACTGGCATGAGCATGTGCAAGTATTGGCATAAAAAAATATACAGCACGTTATTTTTCTTATTTCTTCAAGGCAGTGTTACTGCTGGTCTGGCATCTCAGCATCTACTGGGCCATTCTGAGCCTTGCACACAAACCACACATATGGATATATGTACCCAGGAAACAGCACTGGCTGAAGACTTATAAATAATGAAGATTTATAAATCAGTACGGAATTGCATCACTTCCTCCTTGCTATTGTGACACTCCCTGGAACTTGAGTGTTTCAGTAAGGAAGGAATATTTCTCAAATTTATGCAAGGACAGCTGTAAGCTTTGATTGATTGATTGATTGATTGATCGATTGATTGATTGAAATCTCACCTAATCTGAAATAATATCAACTCACAAAGAACTGGAAGGTTTGGTACCTCCGCCCTTTGTAAGTTATCCATTCTAAGTTATCATAGGTAAATATGTAATACAAACATAAATGAATCTATTTAAAACATGTTAGGCTGCCTATCCCACACTGCTACAAAACAAGCCTATAGGGAACCATATCTGCTAATCTGGTGTTTGGAGTAATCTGTGGACAGCTCTGTCTTTTACCTTTGGTCTTATCTCACCTCTGTCCAGACTATGAAATGCCCAGACCCTTAGGTGGACAGCAGTCACATCCCCCTTCACCTCATCCTGCCCGCTGAAACAAATCTGACACTTGACTCTCATAAAATAGGCTTTTCCATCCCCTGCTCATTTGTGATGCCCTTCTCTACACCTTAATAAAATCCCTTGGGAAAGCAAGCAAACACAGTTTTCCATCTAACATTCAAAAGAGCCCTGAACAAGGGCATTAAACTTGCCCTTGCTTTGCTGGTCAGCTGTACATGTTATACACACTGGAACAATGCTTCCTGCATATCAGTGGCTCAGTCATGCCATGACTGACTAATGCAGCATGATAGCTCGTGCACCAGCTCCAGTGGGACACGCTCCCACCCAGTCAGTCATCTCCTTCCCCTGGCAAATGGCTGTATTCACAGCAATTGGTGCCCGAGAGCTGAACATCCTCACCCTTACAGAAGCCAGCCCAGAGCCCACAGCTACTGCTCCACTATTGCACTTCACCACATTTCTCTTACAAGTGTGGTGTCATCTGTTTATGTTACTGCCTCCTTTTCACTTCTGGTGAGACAGTTGTGGATAAAACATTAAATAAGGTCCATTCCAAGTCCAGTCCTGGAGGTATTTCACCAGTATTTGTTTCTGGCATGTTTGTTGTTATTCAGTCATAACCCACCATTATCTTCCTATTTATCAGTGCTTTCTTTATATTAAAAATCATGTTTCTCCAATATAAGTTATTTGGTTTATTTCAACATCGTAGTACAGATTGCATATGCCTTGCCTGAAAGGTCAGCTATATTATAAAAAAAAAAATATAAAAGGCAAAATGTTAATTTGGCATGATCTACTTTGAGCAAATTCATACTGTATTTCATCCCATTTTCAGTTACCTCCTGTCTCTTTCCTTCAGCATAGTCTTTATGTCCAGCTGATTCATGTACCTAATGCATGAGCAGGAGGGGAAAAGAGAGAAAAACTTGGTGCCCAGTTTCCCTCTGTTTCCCCACTCTGCTCTGTATCTTTTATATTTCAGTCACTGAAGTCCATGCAAGCAGCCTAAAACAGAAGGAACAAAACAAGGACTAAAGGCATGAGCTCACCCATGACGCTCTCCCATGGATCATGAATTGTGAATCCTTCCTGACAGAACCTGTTGCCTCATGAAACTCAAGAGCCCAAGGGCCTTAGTCAAATATCTTAGATAGAGATGAAACACTAGCAATTATTAAAAGACAATTAAAAGGATTATATCCACACTTCACAAACTGTTCTCTAGCTGGGCTAGAAGGACATGGACTCCTTGGTTGAAGAGCTCTTGATCAGGTGCACACATGTTAAATCTAACAACATTCTCTGTACAGTTTGGCCACCATCCACTGCAGATTAAGACCTGCTCTTCTGCACCAGGGCCATGGCTCCATCTTCATCTTCCACGGTGCCTCTCCATTGAGGAGACATTGAAGAGACCATTTCTGGGGAATATAGGGATATGTGGATGCTTTCCACACACTGCATTTGGAAGTGGACAGCATGGCAAAGCTCTTGCATATACTCCATGCCAAGCAAGAGACTGGCTGGAATAGGTGCTGGGTTTGGTAAGCGGGGAGGCTCTATCAGCTTATTAAAATGATGGTGTCTATTGATCAGGGCATGTAGATAGGTAAGCTGCAGACACAGAGCAAGGTCTAAGGCTCTGCAGCTCACTGGGAATGGCTTTGTGAGAATGCACCTGGCAGGTGCATCACACATGTGGCCAGCACTGCAGTGGCACAGCACCGGTGCAGCCCGGGGAAGCCCTCCTCGCCCTGCCCCAGGGCACACAGGCATTTGTCACAGAAGCAGCACAGGAAACTGCCACGATGGCAGGTGCCAGTGGTTAGCTCACCATCAGCTTCCACCATGCTGGAGAAGCCTGTGGCTGTGTGCTTCAGGAAGGGGTGCAGCCCAGACAGGCAAAGCCTGTATCCCTGCCAGCAGGGCAGCAGTATGGGAGACAGCGACTGTCATCACTTATGTTCCCAAATGACCCAAAAGTGAAGAGGTGCGCCCAGCCTGCCAGCTAAACTTTCCCAGAAGACTGGAAAAGGAGAGTAAGGGAGAAGACAACTACAGTCTTGCCAAGTATGTCCCACCCCCGATTCCTCTGCGTGTGCAGCTGCTCAGGGAAGCACTGCCTGTGCAAAGCTTTATGTGCAGCTGGCCAAGCACTGAGCACTGCCTCAGGCACCCGTCCCTCACTGTGGTGCCATCCTCTCCGCCCATTCCTACATACCCAGCTCTTCCACCACAGCAATTTAGAGAAACAGTGATGGGCCTGCTTCCAGACACCTTCTGCCTGCTTGTGGTGGTTTCACATTGATCAACATTTGGGGAAAGAAGTCTGGGGCAAGATGCACCCCAGGACTCAGACCCCCAGCAGCAGTGCAGTGGCATCCTTTCACCCTACAAGTTGTACATTTCTTAGCTTCAAGCTATGTCTGTGTTCTGCAGATCACAATGCCCAGAAAGGCATCCTCAAGGGCCTGCAGCAGAACACAACATGCCTGGGAAGGGCAGTTTAATGGTCCTTCAAAACCATTCCATGTGTATTTATAAAGCTCCTGTTTTCTAAACTGACAAGACCTTCTATGAGTACAAACTCTTCTAACATTCCGTGAACATCAACAATAACAGAAACAAATGACAGATTATTTAAGTATAATTGGGCTGTTGAATGGAACATAATTTGTGACGTTAAAAAAAAAAAGAAAAAAAAGTGCAGTGGTAGAAACAATAACGGCATGAAGCTGAGGCAGCAGAGGTTTAGGTTAGATATCAGGAAAAGGTTTTTCACTCAGAAGGTAGCTGGAACAGGCTCTCCAGGGAAGTCATCATATTACCAAGCCTGACACAGTTCAAGAAGCATTTGGACAACATTCCCAGCCACATGGTGTTATTCTTGGGGTGTCCTGTGCAAGGCCAGGAGTTGGACTCAGTGATCCTTGTGGGTGCCTTCCAACTCAGCAGATTCTATGATTCTAAATAAAAAACCAATTCTCACTTCATCTCATTATGAGGTTGAATTTTACAGCCGACGATCACAAAATAGAGTGGAACCTTTTAGCACTTTTGATACTGTATAATCTATAAAACCTTTTAATTAGAAAGAAAACTTAAAACATATTGAGAAGAGAGCATTTTCCTTCCTGCTGTGAAATTAATATACTAGCTCCCTCATGGCCAAGTGGCAGAGAAATATAAAAGTGATTTTGCCTAAATACTGATTTCTCTGTTGCACTTTGTTAAGTAGAGCTGATACATCACTCTTGGCGCTCTCTTTGGATAATGTCAAACAATAATGAGGCAGAAAATGCAGACTTCAAGTAAGGAAGGACAGTAATACTGTAATAAAATAATTGTCTCTGAGTTTCTTTAACAACTTTTATTGTTAAACAACTGCACTGAAATCCACCTCAGCTTACCAGCTTTTAGATGAAATAACGAATAGTCCCAAAACTGCTGACATTTTGACTATGACTTTTAAAATATATTCATCTCTATAAAGGTTAATATAAAATATCTTGAGAGCTCTCTCACTTTCTTTGAATTTATTCAAATCCCTCAGCAACCAGGATGTAGTTGCTCCATATAAACTGTGCCTCCTAAGTGCTAGATTTGAAGTGGATCTTGCCTCAGAAGACACTGCATATGGTGGCAAGGGACAGCTCTTGTTTTTCTCGACATTTTTGCAGCTTGGCATTTCAGAGAAAAAAGAGCTTGTTAAACAGCTAGTTAATATGCTGGGAATGACCTTGCAAAGAGAAAACAGCATGAGAATAAAGTTCTCATGAAACTCATACTTATGTATGTCAGATTGGATAGACCAAAGGATTGAAAATGGTGCGCAGTGTCCAAAGTTCCGATCCACCTACCTCTGATTTTGCCCAAGCAAGGTGACAAGCTACCTTCCTTTATAAGAAAGAGTTTTATGGCCACATCTTACATATCTCTGTGCTTTGCAAGAAGGCTGGTGCCCCATGATGGCCACCCTGGAGGCTAGGCTCCAACTATTCCAGTTGGTGATCCCCAGTCTATGCTGACCACAGCAGTAGGAGTTTCTCCCAGTACAGAGTTTGCTGGCAAGGAATATACCATGTTTTAATTTTAAACGATTGGGAAATGGAATCCAGCACGTGGAGAAAAAGTCTTTGGAGATGATATGTCTGTGGTTTGAGACCAATCAGATCCCTCTGTCTTGCTACCACTGTTCAAGTGGAGAACATGCCCTTAACCAGAATATATCCTCTTTCTGACGACTTAATACAGATGAAAACCTCATGGACCAGATTCTCAGATGGTATAAATTGGCATAATTTCATTAACTGAACCAGCTAGACCTTAATCTCTGGTTGCTGCAAGCTGCATTTGGGATACTTCTTTTCCTACACTTTTCTGGATGATTATCATCCTTCTGTCTGACCATCGTTATATTATGGTAACCAACCACAGAACAGTGTTTTTTCTCCTAGAAAGAATCTGACCACAAAACAAAGAGTTGTCAGAAGCCTCAGGAAATCAGCTGGTCCATCATCTACTCTGCAGCAGGATTAGCTGCAGTTGCACTGTAGACTTGTTCTGTATCTTCAGATACCATAGCCTATGGATATTCCCAGGAGTTTTGGTTTTAATGGCTGGGAAATTTCTTTCACTGCGAGACAAAAAGCATAGGGAATCTGAACCAGGTGCAGAGCAGATTTAGAGGCAGCTGCTTGCCAAGATTCCACCTGGATATTGGAGTGGGACTGAGCTGGGAAATAGCAAGGAGCTCAAACTGCACACTGGGATCCACCAGAAGCATTTTTTTTGTGTTTGTATAGGCTAGTATAGCAAACTGGCTCTGGCTGCTGCTGTCAGTGATATTCTGAAAGCTTGGAAGAATGGAAGATACTCTGTGTGGTTGGGCCAAGGGATTATTTGGGTTCAACTGATGTGCATGGACTAAGGACTCAACAGTACTCCAAAGTTGTAGGAAATTGATGATCATTCTCCTCCTGCATGCTGTAAGTTGACTGTTACTCCAGCTTTCACACAACTGTGTCTTAGCTCTCTCCAGACCAATTTTTTTTTTATCTGTGGCACTGTGTTCCTCATGGATTCATGCAATGATTTACCAAGCACAAAACTAGCCACAAGTAACAGACTGAGATCTATGAAAGATCATTTCTTCAACTAAAACCCATGAAACTTAATTACTGAGTGTAAAGAGTCCTCCAGGGAGAGTGTTTCTGTGCAGAACAAAATAATTGCCATTTTTCATTTGTTATACCAACATTTTATCTTTTGCTCAGCTGTAGTTTGAAAACCTAAACCAACAGCAAGGCACCAGACCAAGTGTCCTGACTTTGCAGTAACACCCCCAGAGCTGAAAAATTGAATCTAGTGTGCTGACTGCATTGATGACACAGACAAAAAAGAGTAGTCCTTCTTGCCAGTAGAACCACTACCATATGATTATTAATTTACTTTAAGTTCAGCGAATCATCCTCCAGTAATTACTAGCCTAATCTAATCTCTCTTGCATTTTAACATCCAATTAAGAAGATATAAAATACAATAAGCAGAAAAAGTCAACCAACCTGCAGCAGCACCAAACACATAAACACGTCCACAAACCTGAAAGGAGAATAACACCTGACAGGAGTTCTCAAGAAGATGATGTTATCTGTCATTTCTCTTGGAGCATCCCTGTAACTTAAATCAGAGTAGAGCATGCATAGACTTTCTCCAACACATACAAAGGCACAAGTCATAACCAAAAAATTTCGGTCAAATTTTTTTGGAGGATCCACAAGGAGATGGTACCATGTGTTTTTAACTGCTCTAAAGACTTGGTAGAGATATTTCAGTCAAAGTGCTCTCCTTCAGGACTTCTTCAGCCCAAACCTGGACACAGCTGGTAAAGTACTGAGGCTTACTGAGGTCCAGGATGTGGGCATTTGTAGAAGCATGTCCATGCTTGTGTGTGAAAGGGGAAGGCAAATAAATGTGTCAAGACATCAATTATTTTTTCCAGCAATTACAAAAAGTCTACACCTTCAATTAAAATAAAATTATAATAGCTCTAGACCTCTGACCCATGTCAGGAAAGACAGTCATCAGCTTCCTGATGTCAGACAGTGGGGTTTCTGTTCTCCAGGGGCTCAGCTGTAAGCTGAAGATCTCAGCTGAACCACCATTATGTGTTATTTGGAAAGCAGCATCTTTCTTGCATGGTGGTATGGAAATGCAACAAGAATTACCATAGCAGCTCATAAAAAAGACCAGGACACAACTAGAGGGCCAGACTCCTGTTCCTGTAAGGGGGATGATGCAGTGATCCCATGCACTGAGCTAGGACTACAAGGTACAGCCTGAGATCCTGATCCTCTTCTCTTTTCCTGCACTTCTTTGCCTTCTTGAAGTTCACAGTCTTCTCCCTAAGGAGATACTTGGCTGATCTGAGCACTACTTTTACCCAAAAGGAAACCAAAGGAGAAGCAGAGATGGCTGGAACCCTGTTACACAATAATTTAGTGACTGGAGAGCACTTGCCCACAAAGTGGAAGGCTACCTCTCAGTTCCCCCTCCTCAACAGGATCACAATTCAGGCTTTCCTATGCCCACTGATATATAACCTCAGGCTTTTTCTCTCTTCCTGCTCCAGATCTGCCTTCCTGTCTGGGCCCAGCTCTGCTTTTGCCAGCCCCAGTTCTGATAGTTAGAAAACACAAATCATTATGAAAACCATGGGTTTGAATGTCTTCAGGATGAAACAAGTATTGGATCCAGGTGCTTCCCAACACTAACCAAGAATGTCAGCCATTGAGCTTGAGTAGCAGTGCCACCAATAAGGGCCACATCTGAATGGCTTTGTGGGGATCTCAGAGATATGCACAGGGGCAAAACCAGGCTGTAAAATGGTGGAGTTCAGGTTTCTTCATGCTAAAACTCTAGATACTGAGGGAGTATATGTGTGCCTTTCTCGGTGTGATCCCTTCATTTCCTTCATGTCTAAACAATACAGTACTTTACAGAATCACAGAATATACTGAGTTGGAAGGGACCCAAAAAGATCATCAAGTCCAACTCATAAGTCAATGGCCCATAAGGGGATCAAACCCACAGCCTTTGTATTACTAGTACCAGGAGCTAATAGAGTTAGGCAGTGCTGAAGAGAATGCCTTTTGGATTGCTTTCTGGAGGTAAAGCACCTATATTTCACCAAAATCCAATTTCCAGCACTCTGGCTTTCACTTAAAGTTGCTACTAAAACAGATACCCAAGAGTTTCATGTCATAATGGCAACAGATAGTCTTGGTTTATTAGGATAGGAATTAGAAATGGCATTAAGTGTAATTTTAAATGAATCCAAGCTAAATATGAGAAGACAAATACTGTCATTCTGCCAGCGTGCTTCAAATCATGTGTTATATGCCTGGTTTTAAGCATTGGACCTTAGGTATTAAAGACAAAGGTATATAATGCCTCAGGAGAGTTCAGCAAATCCCTTTCTATAAAAGATATAACAACCTAATTTAGCCCCTGTATAATTCTGCTGCTTTCAATCCCAAGAGTTCATTTTGTTTGCTGTGTGTTTCCAAGTTAAGAAAATACTCAGGAAACAACATGAAAAATGCCTTTCTGTGTCACAGCACCTCTCATGCTAAAGCCTAGGCACACACACAAGATCTGTGACATATTTGGTATACTGTGGACCAGGGAACTGTATCTTTCAAGGGATCTCCTAAAATTAAGCCTCAAGATATTCTGCACGACCTTGGGAAGAACACTTCATTTTTCTTTGGCTAGGTCTATTGTATAAATTAAACCCTGCCAGGGGGATGTTCCAGGGCATTGGAATTCAATCCTGTATAAACTGTTGACATAATCCTTGGCATCAGTTTCGCTGAAGCCAACTGGCAGTGTCCCAGACAATTCCCCACACAGCTCAGGAGTCAGCGCAACCTAAGGCCATCCCCAGCAGATGTGAAGAAGGCCAGCCCCTCCACTACAGAGGGAAACTTAGGGAACACAGCCTGCTCTGTGCCAGCCCCTGTGCTCAACAGCAGGCCTGGGCATGTTCCGTTGATGAGTACAAACACATCTGATCCACCTAAAATGGGGATAGTGTATCATTTCCTTTATAAAGACCTGTGTGATTTAAGCATGCAACTACCATAATAGTTATTGCATACATGTAGCTGGACTTCCCACAAGATTGTTTGAAAGCACTTGTAAATGAACTGTCTCTCCCCTCTCTGAGTACCAGGAACAGCTGCCAGAAAATACATCCTATAGGAAATTCATGATCACATCTACTGGTAATGCCTGCCAAAAAAAAACAAGGGAATAGCATGGTAGCCTATGGGGCAAGATTTCTAATTTCCTGCTTTGTAGGTGCAGGAGAAAATATGTTTATGCATTGCTCTCCTGCCTGTGAGAGAGCAGGGTGGCCTTGTCCATCTCCAGAGGTCCTTTGCTTTAGCTGATGCTCTCTGCCCCCACCTGGCAATCTTGCCATGGCCATAGGACATCTGTGTTTGTGTGATGGATGCACTTTCAGCAACAGCTTTGAACCAACCATCCTCTCTTCCAAAAAAGAGCTCAATTGAAGAGCAGTTGGTGATGCTGCAGATCTGCTCTAAAGGCCAGTAAGCAATAACCTGCAATTAATGCAGAGGAATGGAAAGGAGGTAGAAGCAGAGAGAAAACCCCTGACCTCCTTCTAGAGCCACCGATTCCCTTCATCCTTGCCAAGAATTCTGGAGCTCTTCACCCTGTTTGAGCCTGTCACTTGAAAGCATTTTACTTACAGATCCTACCAGATGCACAAACAGTTTGGTATCTCCTCCAGGTGCTTTGGACTTCAGTAGGTTAGGAACTGGGTTCAAAATTCAAGTCATATTTCATCCACCATATTCCAGCCCTCAGTGAAAGGCAGTCACTTACGGGATGGGACACTGGAGCTTTGTAACAGCTCCTACTAGCATTAATTACCAGCCTCCACAGTCAAGGGCTACCTTTTTGGCCAAATGGACACACAGACAATTGCTAACACTAAGCCACTTCTGTTTGCTCATCCTAAAGCAGCAGCCTCTATCATTCTTCCACAATCTCCTGCCAAACAGAATTAAGCTGGCTACTCCCGATATAAATTTGTGCAACTTTATATGTAAGTTGTCTTTCTAATCAAAACCACATACATATATTTGATTAGTAATGTAGGATAATATGGTGTGCAAAATGATACCGATACTTTCAAAACAATCCTCTTTTGGAAATGGGCCATTCTGAGTCTTTTGTTCCCAGCAGCACACAAATAATTTCCTTCAGAGTTGTCAGCCTTCACCTCTACACACACTCTGAGTGCAGGTACATGATAGTCCACATATTTTATTAAATATTTTCTGTGTAAAAAACAACAAAAATCAAACTGATGACAATTATTATGGCAGTTCTTTCTCTAAGATTATGGGAAAACTAACCTCTGATAAAGGAAAACAGCTATGTCTTGAGCCAGTAAACAGTTGTCTAAGTGTTCACTAGCCCATTTTACAGAGGGGTTGTGTTTTGAAGAGGCTCTCATCCTAAAATCATGCCCTCTGTGTAGATGATCCTGTAGCCTTCATCATCTGCTGCTCTCTTGTCTCAGTTCTGAATGAAGAAATAAAACTATTCTTGCACAGTTCGAAGGACTAACTTCCAAAGAAATCTTACAGCTGCATAGAAGACAGCATGGTTCAGCCAGCAAAGAAATGATGGACTGGCTTTAACAAGACTTATTCCATCACCACACCTCTCTCTCTCTTCTAATGGCAATATAGAAATAAATAATGATATTACAAAAGCCAAGTTTGGCACTAGCTTTGTGTAAAAAATGAGGATGCTTCATTGCTGTCAGAAATTTTTTAATTAGATGGATTATCAGCTACTAGGCTACAATTTAAAGTGTTCTTTTGGCCAAGTGCCCCTGTAGACGGTAATGAATTGTCCAAAACTCTCTTCTCCCCACTATTCCCAAAGCTAAAACTTTCTACGGCATTTGCAAACAGCTGCACTTTTCAGAAAGGTAGAAATACTCTCAAATTTAGCTACATTTGGCAACCTCTATCCCAGACATTGACAGGACTCCAACCGTTGCTTCTCCCACCTTATGAAAAGAACTGCTTTTGACTGACAAAGCTTGCATTTTGACTCAGCCAAACCACAGTGCAGGTACATAAAATCCGTGGCCAGTTGGCACTAGCTTAATCCTGGAGTTGATGGTACCTGCCCTTCAGATTTTCCAAAGGAGAGTAACCCTTGCGTCACACTGTTCAATGCCTCTTTTGTTCTGGTTTTAATCCTGTGTCCAGCCATGAGTTTTTGTGACTCCTGAACTGCTGTCAGCAGGAAAGATGCCACTCGGTGCCATTTACAAGAGATTCAGCACCTGCAGGCTCAAGCTATGAGTCAAAAACCACAATTACAGGAAAGTGAGTTATGCACAGAGCAGCAAAAGCAAGCATATCGGAGTAATGCCTATTATTCAGAGAAAAGCCAGCGAGATGAAGACAACTGTGTTAAGATACATGAGAAAGAGAAAATGTAGGTATATAGGCTGAAACAAACTCTATTTTTACTTTTTTTTTTAAATTATGTGAAACAAAAACGCATTTGGTTTATTCTAGAAAAGGAGACACTTGGTCCAAGTCATACTATCTTCATGAGGCAAGAAGATTAAATGGTATCACTTGTTTTTAGCGGACCACCTGTGCAAGAGGACGGTCCGGGACGGCTGAATCGGCCTCGGTTGTGCGCTCACGAGCTCCCGTCCACCCAGGCGCAGCCATTTCCCGTTCCTTCCCAAGGTTCCTTCCCAAGGTTCCTTCCCGAGGTTCCTTCCCAAGGTTCCTTCCCAAGGTTCCTTCCCAAGGTTCCTTCCCGAGGCCCCTCTCCCGGATCCCGCCGTGAGGCGGAGCGAGCGGCCCGCGCTCGGCGTCATGGCCGCCCCGGGCCCGGTGGCGGCGCAAGGCCGCCATCTCGCGGCTGCGAGCGCGGCGCCATGGCCCCCGCGGCGGGGAGCGGGGCTGTGAGGGGCTGTGAGGGGCTGCGGGTCAGGGACAGCGACGGCTCCGCGGGCGTTGGGAGCGGAGGGGCTGGGAACAACAGAAGGATAAAACCCGCACGATCGGGGCGCCTCAGTGACTCGTGAGTAAGGGCCGTGCTGCGGGCCGCCTGCATCCCTCCATGAGGAGCGCGCCTCTCGCCTGAGGCGAGCAAGGCAGCTTTTACTTTACATAGAAATTGACATCTTCCTTGAAAATTTAATAAGGGGGGGAAGGGGGGGGGGGGGGTGCTGCACAAATATCAAAACCAGAAAGGCAGATCTACATCTGATGGGAAGAATGGAATTTCTTGCTCTCTGCTGGTTCTGTAACAGCCAGATGCGCTCGTGTTATTTCACAGAATCACACAGTCAATTAGTCTGGAAAAGGCCTCTGAGATCATGCAGTCCAACCTATGACCAAACCACCGCCACGTCAACTAGACCAAGCACTGAGTACCATGTCCAGTCTTTCCTCAAACAACTCCAAGGATGGTGACCCCACCACCTCCCTGGGCAGCCCATTTCAGTTCCTGATCACCCTCTCTATGAAGAAATTTCTCCTAATGTCTGACCTGAACCTCCCCTGGCAGATTCAGTCCTTTTGTCGTGTCACTGGTTATTGGGAGAAGAGGCCGATCCCCATCTGGCTACAACCTCCATTCAAGGAGTTCTAGAGGATGGTAAGGTCCCCTCTGAGACTCCTCAGAGCTTGCAGATACCATGTAGAGAGAGGGCTGCTCCATCCCATTTCCCTGCCAAACTGCATTGCTTTGAAATTTCTTGTACCATTTTCCTTCATATGGCTGAATTTCAGCTTGAAATTTTCAGCTTGAAAAAATAGTTGTGCCAGGACCAGAACCAGTTAGGGGTGAAGCACTTCTTCTTGCCCATGTTAAAAATCACGTACAGTCATTTTGTACCATCAAACCCCAGAAATTTGTGCAAACTTGAGTGAGTTCCTACTTTGAGGCATGAATTTGGTAAGGAGCCAAAGGAATGTAACTTTAGCTGAAACAATTAAAATGTTAAAAGATGTAGAAAATGTTCTTCTCAGTTGGAAATTTTTAGACTTTGGCAGCTAAAATCCTTGGAGATGTATTAAATTCTAGCATAGGACAGCAACGTATAAAGGTGACTCTCCCAGTGCTGCCTTTGGGTGCTGCAGGCTGCAGCTGTATGGCTGGGTGTTTTGAACTCTGTTTGGTGTTTTGCGTGATTAACTACTCCTAGTGATGGTTCACAGAGAGTGGCAGCTCAGTGCCATCAGCTCAGGGACTGTCACACCCTCCACTCAAGCAGAGGTGGGTGTCATACCATGGATGTTTCAGCTGTGACCCGTGTCACCCATGTACTGTGACCCATACAGGTGTGGATATGAGGTCATGTGGTGGATTTGTTTTCCAATTTGGTCTTTAAAAATCTGGGCAGTTAAACATTCACAGAAGTTAACATTAAGGTTACGAAGCCACATAAACCACTCTGAAATGAGAGGCTGGCTGTGTAGCCATCATTCCAGCCCTTGTGTGTCAGCATTACAGGGTGTCTGAACCTCAGACGTCTGGCTTTGGCTGGATGGGGTTCAGTCTGGGGTACCCTCTATATCACAATGATGGAAGCCCTGGGCATGTAAAGACCAGTGCTGTAACAAGTCCATGTGAAACCAGAGAGACCAAGCTAGGGAGTCGTGCAGCTTCACATTGTTCAGTGTCTGATCAGGAGGAGCTCAGGTGCAGCCAGACCACAGTCCTACCTTCCCATAGCTCCGTATGCCATACTTCCTCGTGGGTTGGCAGGCTCATGTTCTTCATAGGCATGAGCAGGACAAGTAGTTTCGTGGTCTCTGAGAGGTCAGATGTTTCTGAACCTAAGGCGGACATTAAGAACCCAGCATTTCTGCTGTTAAAAATGTGCATCTCCAAAATAAGAGAGATCACTAATTAATACAAACATGCCTTTTCGGTTTGAAATGAGCTCTGCTACTGAGGCCTCCGTGACTTGGATTAGGACAAGGACGTTCAGCTTCTATCGGGGAAACCAGCTGTCACCCACCACAAGCACACAGCAGTGCAATCTTAGAAACGCGGGCCATTGCATCCCGCTTCTCTCCCACAGAGGAATAAGTGGGGCAGCGGCGGGGAATTCCTTCTTCCGCAGCTCCTTCCTGTGCGGTCAGAGCCCACCCCCTGCCGGGGACTCGGCTCCGGCTGCCGGCGCGGCGCATTCCTGCCCTCCAGCCCTGCGCTCCGCAGGCTCGTGGCGTTTGTATCCGCATCACACAGTTTCCGGCTGGCTGCACAGCAGGCAGTTCTCTGGAGCACAAATACCCGGCTTGTAGCTGACAGCACGCTGCTTTCCTACACACAGCCGTGCTCTGCTGTCTCCAGCAAAAACTGGGGAGACACTCAACCCATTAATTTTGAGGACCTGTGAAAAATTTATATCGCAAGAATCCTTCCCTTCTACATTTTGTTATATGCAGATAATGATGCGTTTGTTTTGTTTGTTTGTGGTTTTTAAATATATGTTTTTGCTGTAGTTTTAGAGTTCACTGAAGATGTATGAGTATCAGACATCATTGCTGTAGCTCCAGTAGGGAAGTGGCTGGAGGGTCAGGGAAACCCCAACCTCTGGTTGCCCTGGTTTCTTTCAGTGAGGAGGGAATGCTGAGGCAATAAAAATTACCAGCTCTTTGTCACTGGATATCTCACACGTTTGGGAAGTGACTAAGCTGTGGTTTTGGGGAGACTACCTTTTATAGGTGAACAAGAAGAAAAGACTGCTCAGTTTATGTGAAGTTAGAGATCAAAAATCTGTAAATGGTAGCAGAGCTCAGGAAAGCCTCTGGAGTGGGTTGCCTCTAAGAACCAATAGGGTGAAGAGAAGGTACAGCAAATAGCAGAAACATTTCTTGTGTAGGTTTGACTTCTTGGATTGATTTTTTCCAATGAACGCAGAAACAATTTCATACCCTGAAACCCAAGTGTTTAGTAAACTACAGGTCTTCCTTTATGCATCCAGTTGTGATACATATGAGAATATTGCTTGTTAATATTATCACCAGATTAAGTTGACTGTGAGAAGGCAGTCCAAATACATTTCAGAGGGCACATATTTAATGATGGTCTTGATAGTCCTATATCTAGAACAAACCAGAAAATGCTGTCAATTGACCAGTTTCCTTTGAGACAAATTCATAAGGTCATGTTACCATGCAGTTCTCATGACAGGCTGCAGAGAGATCTCCTGTGAGTTTCCATCTTGCCTATTCAATAGTACAAGAAATTTTTCTAGGAGCATTTGGTGGGAAGACCATTTCCACTGTAGCCTGAGATTACCTAGACTACAAGGCTTCCACAAGAAACTCCTGCTCCAGGAGGTCCCACAGATCAGCTATCTAAGCAGAGTGAGTATTTCTGCTTTAATTCTGTTTGCATTGATTTTCAAGTGTGCTCATGTTTCTGCCAAGGCTCACTAGAAGGAAGGCCTGCAGAGCTTTAACCATCAGTTTGAACTGAATTTGTGCTGACTCTTGGACCCACAGGATATAATTTCTGGTCAGCTGTAGCCTTTCCAGCATGCCAGCACATTAAGTGGTGGCTCTCTGCATTTCTGAAAACTGTAGGTTATAAATTTCTAGTAAAATCAACAATTTCTTTCTATTTTTCTACTATTCTGCTGTTTATTGAATGAATCAATAAATGATTGGAGCTCCAATGTCAAGCATTGCTGAACCTTGACTAGAAGCCTGAACTGGCAGCAGTGAGTAATTTCCACTTGCAGGATTTGCCTTACCTTGTACTTCTGTTCTCACCTTTGACTTGTCCAAATGTACTACCCCTGGGGCAGGAGCTGATTTCTGCCTTGTGTTTGTCCTACACCCAAATGATCCTGCTCCTTAAACAACAGGCCTTCTGATTCTTTAACATGTTTTCATAATCCTATGGGAACCTTTAAGTCCTACTGGGTTAAGAGGTGCCACATAGCCAAACAGATTGCGGGCTATGTGGTAGCTAATTTATTGGCACAAAATTATGAGGTGACCCAGGCTGATCTGAGCCATAGCCTGCTACTGCATATCCATCCAGGTTCTTCCCAAATTTTTTTATTTCCTGGTTTGGCAGGATTCAAGTTTTTTGATAAAGTTACAAACTCAGTTGACAGGCTAAACCAAAATAAGGTCAAAGTATACAGAAATTATAACTGGAAATAAAGGTTGGTTTTCTGAAATAAATACTAATTTTGACCTCTGATTTTTTAATGAAAGCAAGACATTGAATTCTACCTCAGTTCCCACCAGGGCAGCTAGCAAGAACCAGAAAAGCACATAACTCTGACTAGTCATGCACATGCATGCGTAGGAGCCAGATACTATGCAGTGTTCACAGCCCAGCGGAATGGAAGCAGGCTTCAGCTGGGGCTTCAGGGAACTGCTGCCATGTAAATTAGAAGTAGCTCTGTTCTGTCTCCACCATAAGTGATAAATAAGGCATGAAAGCGGTACAGTTGAATTATGTCATTCTTGAGCACGGTATGCACCTTTTAGTGGGCTGAAATTTGTTCTACTAGCTTTGGAAGTTAGCATGCAGGTATTTCATGCTTTTGGCTAACTATGCATTTGTTGACTTCTTAGATGTCATATGAAGGGCCTGCTCTCTGTCTGTGACAGCCATATAGGCTATGTCAAAAATATAGCCAAGACAAGCACTTTGCTCCAGATGTAAGCTGCCCCGATTGTAACTCCTGCGCACTGTTAACAGGCTTCAGTAAGTTTGAAAACCAGCATAAAACACAGATTTCTCTGAAGTTAAAACTTTGCTGTTTTTACAGTGTGTTATATTTCTGAGCAAGAAATCTTGATTAGATGCCAAATTGGTAGGTTATTCAATACCCCCCTATAAAATGTTTATAGTTGGGTATGTATATCTAAATGGACCTTTCTGTTGCTAAGTGAACATGATTAAAAGAATCCCCCATCTGAGAATCACTTAGGCAGCTGTAGAGTGCAGAGAAATTCCAATAAACAGTGTAAGCATGAGAGAGCCATTCCTGTCAGGGTCTCAGATCCAGAGTTCCTCACAGTATCTTCAGCATTTCCTGGTGTATAGACTTGAGTTTTAATTTGGTTAATTTGGTTAATTTAATTTGGTTCATCATTTTAAATGACAGAACTGTGGTTAAAGCTATGCACCTCATTTGCTTTCACAGTATAAACCAGAAGCTTGATCCTACCCTAAAAAAGGCAGATCCTTAGTGATTCTAGTATTGTAACTACAACAGTAACTAAATGGCAGACATCAGATTATTTTTCATAAATATATGCTTTTACAATTTTTCAGAAGTATAAAATTTTCATGTACATTTGTAAATTATGTATGTGGTTCAGTGGCACAAAACAATGTGTCTTCTCATCCTAGGTAATATATTTACATGACACCATTACAACTATAGGGTTGTAGAAGGTTAGCTTTACAAATACCCTGTCCTCATTCATATCTTATAACGACATGCTAAAACATCTCCATTATATAGTTTGCAAACATGGCAAACCACTGTATAAAATATACTCCATGGTTAAATGATCTTACTATTCCATGAGCAGGAACCATCACACATCACATTAAAATTAGCCTCTTTATGCCACTTTTACATTCAAAAGTATTTGCTCATTTATAGAAGCTGAAATAAGTTTTAGAGAGCCTTTACAAAAGTATCCTTGGTTTCCATTTGCCACCCATTATTTCAGAAAGCCTTTCTATAAGCTGAATATCTTAGTAAGGAGACTTGACAGAGCAGGCACACAGATGTGCCAAGTGAGCTCCTCCCAAAGCTGTGATGTCCTTCAGGACATGCCGAACCTCCACCAGCCATTGTGAGCGCCCAGCTCTGGGTGTTTTTCAGTCTGGGTGCCTTTGGGAGCCCCACCTGTTGTTCAGTGTCTCAGGCCTTGCAGAAGCATGTTTGACTGAGAAGCAGATCCACAATGGCTGTAACCCATGGCTGCATGTTGGCTGTGTCACTGCCATCCTACAGCCTGTGTGCTGCTTACACACAGTGCATTTGGTCCTGTCACAGTCTCTTTTTATGTGTCTCTAACCCCCTGTAGAACATGGCACATTAAGCAATCAGCTAAGCAAATTGGACCCAGGAGTGCAGTAGAACATACTGCAGAGAAAGGCAGCAAGCTGCTGGGAAAGCTGCACGTGTGACCTTACACAGCACTTGTCCTTTTATGACTGGCTGAGGCCAGTGATGCTCTCAGGAGGACAGCTGCATACTCTGGACAGCTTCTGGAGGGCTTGTGCCAAGCCACTGGAATTCTGCCACTGTAACTAATGAACTCCCTTAGGAACCTCTGAGTTAGGTTTAACATTTTGCAAAATGCTTTTATTCCCAAATGCACCAGTACAGATGTCCAGCTGGTCTGGATACACAAGACTTCACAGGACACACAGTACACAGCCAAAAGTTAATAAAACTAAGGTACAAACTTAAAACCACTTTTGTTCCTTGAATAGTTCACCAGATAATGTGATTTCCCACCAAATTAGCAGCAGATGAGTTATCAGGGTTATGCTGCTTGAGGAAAGGAGGAACTTTCACACAAGTGTGCTAGAGAACATGCAGTTGGGGAGCACTGCTACCTCACTATTAGTCAGACAGAAAAATGCCCCTCTCCAGCACAAACTCCAGTTCAGCTAGAACACTCACCCTAACAGTCTCTGCCAGGTTCCCTAGATACTGTCTGTAAGAACAATCAGTAAGTAGAGAGCTGGGTGCATTTAGTCTGCTGTGCAATTAATACCTGGACAAGGTAAGTTGTGACAATCCATTTCCTTTGCACCCAACAGGCACTAATGCCTATGCAAAAGAGGTGTAGTAGTAGTAGTAGTAGTAGTAGTAGTATAGGTATATAGGTAGTTCTGTTCAGCTCCAAGCAAGCAAAAAACACTCTGCAAGCATAGGATGATGATAAAACCAAAGGGAGTTCTGATGTTGATTTTGACCAGCACAAAAGCTGATGCATTTCGTTAGAGACTCCATGGTGAAATTAAATTGTCCTCTTGGCACTCTTGCTGCCCCTTGTGGGTAAAATCATGTGTGTTTTAGCCTCTGCCTAAGGCTTTAACTACAGTTTACCTTTATTCTCTGATATAATTCCTGCCCTTAGGTACTTTGCCAGTAGCTTCCTTAGAGTTTAATGTACCATCTTCAGCCTCACATTGGCAAGACTCCTCAGCTGTCTCTCAAAGTTCATCAATAGAGTGGTTTATATATTTGTAAAGCATTACAGTGCTTTAGTAAGTGAAAAATTTAATAGCAAAAGGCAGTTTTGTATGTAATGCTGTCTCTGCACAATCACTGTTTATCTTTTGGAGGGAACCTGCAAAAGTAAAAAAAAAAAAAGTATCTGTTGTAAATTCACACCATAAAGGAATACTTCCTTTCCTGCTCTGGCTACACCAGAAAATAAAGGGTGGCTGGCTGGAAAAAAGGTGGAGATACAGAAATAACCGTAAGTGAAATGGTCAAGAAGCTAACAGCATTTAGTGTTTGCAGACTGAGAGAAGAAACAAATTTATCTGTATCAAAGGTTTTGAAGATTTGATGTATAAAACACAAATTTTAAAATTTAGGAGTGCTGCAACCTGACAGCAGAACAGTAAGCACCATACCCATACTTACTAGAAACACAGAGATTATCTTGGCAGAGAATTACCAGTCTTTCTACAATCATAAGCAAGCCTTAGAACAATTTTTGAAGGAGTGAATAATTAAGACCTAAAGGTAAGTAAAAAATATGTAGATTAAATGATTAGGGCAAACTCAGCTGGTATCTCTCATTGATTTCCCAGGCATAACTTTTTTACCTGGATGCTAAACTGTCAAGCTAATTTGCTAAGCCAGGTTGATCTGATCACTTGCAATGATTCTTGTCGTGGACCAGACAAATACCCTTAGAACTGGGTATCAAAGTGTATAAGGAGCCAGCACAAGACAGCTTGCTTAAGGAGTTTCTGGGTGGGAAGGAAAATAATACTGGCATTATTCAAGTTGTTGTGCCTGATAATCTTAAAGATTTTTATTTATTACCATGGCACAGGTGAAAAAGTTCTGAAGTCTTGTCAGCATGAAAGAGGGATGGAATATTAAAAGTACTGCATACCACTGGTGCCTAAAACAGTGCAAATAAGGTGGCATTTTTTGGGAAGAATACAGGGCATATATGAAAGTAGGAGCTGTTTGGAGGTTAGATGTCAAAAACAAACAGTTTATTAGGCTTCTTTGTTAGTGTCATGGAGTTACTTTACCTTTAAGAAAGTTTAAGTTGCTGGGATCTGCCTGGCGTCTTTTCTCCTGACCAATTATCGGTCATTGCTGAGAATTGACAGCAGTTTAGGCCATTGAAAAGTGGGATCAACTTGTGAACCCTACCTTAAAGTGTAAAACCAGAGCTCTGTTGGTTCTCTTTGTTTCCTGGCTGGGAAGGGCGGCAGAGGTCCAGGCCTCCAGTTCCCTGCCCAGGCCATGCGGCCGGGCGGGGACTGGGCTGGGCCCAGCGTCTCCCGGCCGGGGGATGCGGGCCCTGTGGAGGGGGTTTTCTCCGGGCTCCGGCCGGGCCGGGCCGGGCCGAGCCGATCTCTGGCTCGGCTGCAGGTTTTTTTGCTGTGGCTGGATTCACTGGAGACTGCTGAGTGAAGAAGGAGAAGGGCTCTGGGCCTGCAGCGGGCTGGGCGCGGCGCCTACACTCTCCAGAGCAGCCATGAGGAACTTTCCATCGCAGACGGCTCCAGCTCCTGCACCGGCCGAGGCCACAGAACTACCTACAACAGCCTGGGCAAGATTTTAACTCTTTCATTTCCCAGATGAGACTTGCGGATTAATCTTTTTATCCAGACAGAGAAAAAGAGAGTGATCAACATGAAAAGAGACTTTATAAACTACCAGTGACAGGAAAGAAAAGAAAAGGTAGAGAATTAAGAAGATGCTTTAATTAAGCTGAAATATCTTTCTGTTAAAACTATGGAAATGGACAATAAGGTCTTGAAAACACTCCTTTAATTCATGACAGTATATAGGGAGGAATAGAGTGTTCAAAGTGTAAATTTTGAGTAAAAAGTAGAGTAATTATGGTACAGTGAAGTGCTGGAAGATTTGAAGCCTTGAGAGGCAATGAGAAAACTGTTTTCTGGTGAAGCTCACAGAAACAGATGAAGAAGACTTTTTGCCTTTGAATAACTTATCCTTAAAAATCCCATCCCTAGACTCATGGCCCATACACACTTAAGAGTGATGTGAAAATGGGAGGAGTGGGCTCTAATAACAGCAGCTCTGGGCAGCTAACATTAGAGCAATGGAAAACTATAACAAAAATAGTTTTTCTTGTGAGAAACTCCATAAATTAACAGGAAGAAACTTCTGTTTCTCTATAAAGACTGGTGAAAAGACTGTAGCAAGAATTGGGACTGTTTTAACCATCAAAGTTCCAAAGGTTTTGTCTCTTTTGTCATGTGAACAAGGGAATAGTGGGTAGACAGGGGATGAAAAGGTTTTTCTGGAAGTTTATTCTGGTGTTCTTATTGTAGTTTGTCAATAAACTTTCTTTTTTTTTCCCTTTTAAGTTTTATGCCTGTTTTGCTCTTGTTCTAATCCATATCTCACAGCAAGAAATAAGTAATTTTCTTAGTTATTGGTTTAAAACCACGACAGTTAGTGATACAGAAAGAAAAGCACTTCTGGAAGTTCAGTCTTACTACTTGAGAAAATTTATCTAGCATGAATCTCCTGTGGGAGGTGTCTCATGCACTCAAAAGGTAGATGTGAAACCTACTGTTCAGTCAGCTAAAGCTGTGTCAGATTAGTCTGGTATTTAGAAGAGGATCTGCTCCAAAAAGGCCACCCATAACTCTGAGGGGGCTGCAGCAAGGAAGGAATGAGGTCAGTTATTGATCATATCATGACAGTGATGGGTTGGTTGTGAAAAAAGCAAACATACTTTATGTATCCAAAAAAGGTTTTTCAAAGCAGAGTACTGACTTACTCCCAGGCGTATATAACCAGAACTCATAAGTGTGAGTTCAACAGACCTGTACTCAAAGAGGAACAACTCAAGACTGCACCATGGGCAAAGAAAGCTGCAACCATCCATGGGAGAATGAAAAAGAGATTTATTAACAGTGTCTGAAAGAACTGGGCTTGTTTCCTTTCACAGAATGAAGGTTGAAGGGGCCTCTGTCACCTTTTTAAATGTATTATAGCAAAGGAAGAGCTTTAAAATAGAATTGTAGTCTGGTTAAGAATAAATTTGAACCCAAAATACAAAGTTCTGAAACTGTCAGAGCTTTTGGTATTGTCCAACGACCATTTTCAAAATGTTGCTTGGTATGTTTGTAATCAGAGGTTTTTGGTTTGGGTTTTTCTCTGAGATAAATATCATAATGAAGGTTCCTACAGAAACAAGAATGCTTCACTGTTATTTAAGACCCTTACAATGAGATCTTGCTACATCCTCTTAATTTCTGCTTCAGGCTTCAATATTGTACCTTCTTGAGCACATTCTCAGTATCAGCCTATTAAAGAAGTTTTAGTTGTAAAGGTTATTTTCTGATAATGGATGAGTCTTGCTGAACTGCTAGTCTTGCCTGAGAAATACTTACCAGTATCTTACTCCCAGAAACTCCTGTGCCCAAGAGGCAGGATGTCAGGGGAGTTCTGATGCTCAGTATACATAAATAACAGGGTGCCACTAGACATTAAGAATCCTTGGTAGGTCGTAAACTGCTACTGTCTGTGACAAGTTACCCTAACAGCCAGGAGTTGCTTTATAAATCAGCCTGTGTTGGAAGCTGAATGAGTGAATGATGCTTCTGGACTGCTTGCAAACACGCTGACTTGTGGTCATCATTAAGAATTGGCCCCACTAGTCTGGGTTCAGTGTGTAAGAAATACTTCCTTTTGTGCTGGCAATTCTACAGCTTCCTCAGGTAGAAGTTTGCAAGTGCAAATAAAGTGGAGGGAAGAACAAGAGCCTATTAAAATTTTACTTGGAAGAATTGCAACCCAGTTCTTTTCATGAGCTTTTAAAGATCTTGATTTCAGTGATACAGATGTTACCTAATGTTTGATTAAAATCTAACATATAGACAGATTAGAATTGTGAACTCAAAGCAGTTGCCACAGATCAGGACTGTCTTCACCTGGAAATACAGTCCAATTGGTCCTCTCTCCTAGTACGTGGTAAGTCAAGGATTTGCAAAGATAAAAAAAGATGAAAGCACTCTCTTCTTGAGAACCCTTTCTCTGAAAGTAAGGGTGAACTGGATGAGGTACAACAGAACAAATCACCCAGTTCGCTGTTGTTTTCCCATCACCCTGTTCTGAAGGATCACGAGACATGGGCTAGTGTGTCTTGCCACCGGTAGGATGAACATCTGCAGGTTGGGTGCTGTAAGAAGGATGCCAAAATGTTATTTACATTGAAATTTTTGGTCTGACACTATGAAAAGGAGAGGATGTAATAGAGTTCTGACCATGATGCCATATAATGGCTGGGCTCTCAAGTTTTTCAGTGGTATTCTTGATGGGTATGTTGTTAATGCACATCTCCGGGTACGTATTGGTGTGATGGTGACAGAATTTGTCCTCTAACCTGTAATGAAGGCCTAAAGTGGAGTTTGCAGATTACTTCTTTATCCTCTCTGCACCATCATTTTCTGTACAGAAATGTAAAACCTTCCTGTTACATGCTTGTGAGATTCATAGAAAGTCTCAGATATGCTCCTTCTCTGCCTCATGCAAATCAGGATCAGCTCTTACTCATGCAAAGAGGAGTGAAAAATGTTGTCTGTCATCTTTCGATTTCTCTTTGTATGGCTTAATGAGTGCTGCGGTAGTGCAGGTTGCTCAGAATTGCTGTTGGGGGCATTGTGAGAATGCAGTGAACTTTTGCAGTTTTCTTAGAAAGTAGGACAGGAGCAAAGAGGCAGCAAGAATCAGTTCTGCAACGCAGTAAAGAGGTGTGAGACTCCTCTGCGGGGGCTCTTCCTCACTGACTCATCTGAGAGCTGTACTCCCACTTTTCATTTGAAAATGAACCTCTACCCCTCCCTCAACTGTAGTTGTCCCTAACAGTGTTGGCGTCACCTTTACACCTCTTTCTCTCACAAGTGTGTGTGGGCGGTGCTAGCTTTGCTCATGAAAACACTGGCTAGTGCACAGCCTTGCTCTTTTGTTCTGGTAGTGGTCACCATTGGATACACTTTCTTTTATACTGTCAAAAATGTTTCTGTCGTGGCAAACAGAGGGATGGAGACTGCTGTGAGGTGAGGTGCTCGTCCTAGCACACAGTGGATAACACCAGCCAGCAGAGACATGGGGGGAAGGTCTCTGCTCTGGAATTCTAGCACCTGCCTCGCTTTTTAAACACCCGTGAGACAGTCTTGCATTATGTGTGAGATGAATCCATCAAAAATTATGACAGGGGAACATGGATCAAACTGCCAGATGGAGGAAAGGCATACTTACAAGACTCCTTGCTAATCATACTGAATGTTTCAGATGGGAGCATGGTGACTCACAGAAGGGAGCTGCTCTTCTTCTGTCCTCCATGCAGGTGTACTGATGGTGACAGCATATTGCCATTCCATGTGGGTGGAGGCTCTTTGAAACATGAAAGGAAGGAGTAAAAAGTCCTGGAAATTTGAATACTAGAATTACTTACCCTTAGGTTAATTCCATCCTTCAAGCTTTCCATTGTCTTCCTCAGACACTCTGATTCTACAGCTGAATGTGATGGCCAAGTCGCAACTTGGCAAGTCTGGCACTACCCAGAGTCAACGGCTTGAATCCTAAATGCTGACTGCAGGCACATCCCTTGCAGGGAATGGCTTTTCAAGGATGTGACAGATGTGACCTCACAGTCACCTTCCAGCCATGGGCTCCTGCTGCTCATGAGATCCATGTAAAGCATCAATTTGTACTGAAAATCACACTGTGAAAAGCCAGTGTCCATAAAGGAGATGGAGGAGTCCTGCAACTTCCTTTGAATAAAGGGAGAGAGTCTGGGCATATGCCCACAAGGCTTTCTCTCTCTCACTTTTGGAGGGCACAGCCTCCTTTTATCTTAAAATCCCAGCTGCATGTTGCCCTCTTCGTTTCCCCATTGGCTGAGGTTCTAGGAAGGTACAGCCTTCCCAAACCACCTAGTACATATTCCACCCTTGAACCTGTCATTTTCTCCCAAAGTTCAGAAACTCAAGCTTTTGGAGACCCATTTGTCTATTTCAGGAGTCAAACTGAGTTCTGTAACTAACCTGTGGCTTGAAGTTGGTAGAGATATTAAGACCCATTTCGAAGACATTAACACCCATAGCCTCACCAAACATGGAATTGTTTGTAAAGACATTAGCATACATCTTTCCTATCAAATTAATGTAAACCTGTAATCTCTTGGAAAGTTCCTGAATGGTACTTAGCCTTTATGGGTCAAATCCTTTACAAAGATTAGAAGCAGTGAGTCAAGGCATCTCTAGAATCACAAAATCTGCTTCTTAACCCAAGACCATTTGCTGTTAGAATGGGCACACAGGAAGCAGGAAACAAAACTCAGCCCATCACTCCTGCACAAACAGGATGCAGCAGCAACATACCCAGAGAGGTTTAACAACATCTCACCTGAAAAATGAGTCAACAGATTAGCATTTTGAGGAGTGAGTAGAAATTTTCTGTTCCCAGGGCAACAGCACTAAGCAAGGCTGAAAAATTGTATTTTCTATTATTTTGGAAATGCAGTCTAGTCTTCTACATCCAGGATGGAGTCAGGCTGATTTCAGCATTAGAGTCAGAGCTGACTTAATCAATAATAGTTTAATATCCCTCTCTATTGCTGTTGTCACAGCTGCTGCTTCATCTTAGCAAGCGCGTCTCAGCCCAGTCCATCTTTTAGACCACTTTGGTTTCCTCAAGAATGAGGACATAGCCATCACAAAAAGTGGTGTCCCATGTAAAGACCAAGATCAGGGTTGCAATATCCAGCATGAAAAATACACAGGAATTCAGTGGTAATTGGAGAGCTATATCTGTCCACAAATGTTTCATGGGTGGTTTTGGTTTTTTTTCTAAACTGTAAAAATAGAAGGCATGATGCTGAAGAAAGACATGCTTCTTTTAGGCACTAGAGAAATTGTGCAGCAAAAATTAGCCTTTATGCAAAGATTAATCCTTAAGTAAGGAGGTATGGGTCTCTTTTAACACTGCTTGACTTTTCCACAGGAGGTTTTGTATTTATAAGTGATTGTTCCTGCTCACACAGAAAACTTCTGTCTCTTCATCTGCTTCCCTGGAGACTTCTGAACTTGTCATCAACCTGATATCCCAGTCAGAAGAACACTTCCCCACTGTGCAATGAAAATTTATCAGCTTGTCCTTCAGCATGTCTCAACAACTCAGAGACTATTAACTCATCTTTCAAGTGATTAATACTTCTGGGGTGTTAGAGAGGCATAACTCTGGTACTTGTGAGCTGCTGAGAGGCCACAGAAAAGAAGACAGAAAGGGAATGCAAAGTGTGACAGTTTGGATTGAGGGGCAGACTAACCTTGTTCCAGTTAAGTCTTGTACCCACTCCGCCTGGGTCCCATTTTAACTGACCTCTGTAGCCCCTGCAACACAAATAGTGAGCAGCCCCTTTTAATCTCCTTCCTTTGTATGACAATCCAGATCTTTGGATTCTCAAGGGAGTACATCTGAGAAAAAGTCATTTCACTTAGAGCTGCCTAATTATAGCTACGTTGACAGCCACAGTTGTAACTCCTCTGCTAAGAGATTTTTAGTATTCATTGGTAGGCACCTCATTGGTTGCTGCAGAGTACCTGTCAGTCATGATAATTACTAATTTGTTTTAACTTGCCTCAGAAGCATTCCTAGAATTTATGGCTGTGCTGTGAGTTGATACAAGCCTTGCTATTCCAGCTTTGCCTTCTACTATGACAGAGGTGTGGCAGAAATGCAACACATATAGTCATCATGGCCTGTCTGTAAGTGATGCACTAAGAAAATGCATGACCCCATGTTTCCACCATGTACAACACCCAGCAGCAACTTACTGTGAAATCACTCCTAGGGTTGTTTTTGTGGCTCTGCCTGCATTTTGAACATACACACTCATAGGTATGTGTATATAATTTTCCAGAAAATACGGTCTGTCTGTCCTTGCACATATGACTGAGGCAGCTAATACAGCTGCTGCATTCAAATAGGGTCAGGTCAAGCAAAGAAGAGCAAGGCAGGACAAAGGATAAAGACTACTTCACAGCCAAGCAGGCATGGGTCCAGTGCTTTTGTCCAAAAGCTCTCATATATCATATATAAATTGATCTTGACAGCCTTGCAGAAAGCGAAGTTGCTTCAGAAGATTGTCATACCCCTGTTACAGTAGGGGATGTCCACAATACTGCTTTACAGGAATGCAATGGTAGCAGTAAAGAGCACCCAGATCATGTAAAACACAGGACAAGGGTAGCAGAAATACAGAAATCTGTGCTATAATAAAAGGTTAATGTTCTAACCATAAAGTTGGAAATAAAGCAAAATTCCCCTTCCCCCCTACCACATACTGCATGGCAAGCCTAGACCATGCTTCACCCCCACCTGCACACCAGGACTTCTCTACAGCATTGGCCACCAAGCTCCCCAGCAACTCTGAACTGCTCCCCCACAAGCCTCCCCGTCTACTTCCCACCCAGCTTTCTGCTTCCCACAGATATTGAGTGGCTTTCTAAGCCATGATGAGCATGAAGGCTTTCCAGCTTGGCCCAGTAGAGCTTCTTCCCCATTTTGTCTCTAATTTCTGCACCCCTGTAGTGCTGAGCCATGGCTGTCAGCCTGGAAAATGCAGTCTCTGTGAACTCCTCTGAATAACCCATGCATGTCAGAAGGGCATTTACATGCAACACCTCAGCTCTGCTGTGCTACTGGTGTCAGGAGAGTTCCCCAAGCATGTATCATAAATTGCTCTAAGCGTGCCAGAATTATGATTTTTCAGCTCGGGTGCCTGTTACCCATCCTGACCAGAGGCAGTTTTCTTGTACACCCTGCTCCAATTCTTGAGCTTTTGGAAGTGCCCTGGGCATCTCTATTTAGTTGTAGCAATTCCAACAAGAGCATCATGGCATTTTTCTCAAAGCTAGGCAGGGAGGGGTCCCTAGCAGGGAGAGCAGGCTTACTAAGCATGTGGGCTATCCCCATACAGTCGTTCTGCCCAGATCAAGATATCCCTCTGCCAGCACCAGCCCTTTGCAGGAACACCTGGGCCATAATCCCTACAGAGACCAGTGCCAAAGTCTAAAGCATGGTAGCTATTAAAAATTTCATAGTTTAGAAGAGGTTCACTCACTGAGTCATATTACAGATATACTATTAATTATTTTGAGCAGGTATTGAAGCAGTAAGACTCTGTGTGTTCCCTGCAGGAGAAGGCTGCTACAGCAGCACCACTCTGGCTTTTGATGCTATTGTTTCAACACAAAGACCCATCCTACAATCATTTCTGCTACTAGTCCTTGAAATCTAAAGAATTTCCCTTCCATCAAACAGAAAGTTTAATTTGATGAACAGAGAGACATTTCAAAATGTGACCTTTCCCAAGGTGAAGTACTCAGTGGATGTATTATTTATTGGTTTTCAATTTTTCCACAGGCAGACATGTCTATTCTGTCAGGAAGGTTAAACAAGAAGATGTTTAAAAATTCATTTAAGTGCAAATGCAGTCCTTACTAGTGTAGTAATTCTTTCTCTTAACTACACATTTAAGAGCGAGATGTGCTTATACAGAAGGATAAATGATAGCTTGTCTGAGGCAGGACTGACAGCTTGTAGATATCCACTGCTGGCTGCAGGTGCAGCTTAAATTGTCTCCTTTCCTTGAGCTCGCTTGCCATCCATCTGCTCTCTGAAATTGGACCATCCTTTAAGTGTGGAGTACCTTGGCTTGTCTCACCATCTAAGTCAGGATCTTTGGAGGGGACAGCACTGAGGTGCTCAGAGCAGCTCCAGTCACACCAGCTGACCTTGCAGGGCTCTCACTAGGTGGGCCAGGGCCTTGTGCAGGGGTGCAAGTGAAGGAAGGGCTCTTCATTTTGGAAACATTGCTCTTGTCTCCCTCTGGGGTAGGAGCAGAGGTCACCTTGGAGGTCACATGCAGGCTTGTCTCTTCTGGCTCCTAAGCATTTTGATAATTGAGTGTGACTAATTCACAAGATTCTCCTTTCTTCCAGACTAGTGTGGTTTAAATTTTTCCAGATTGGTTAAATAATATTTCCAACAGATGCAAGCAAAAACCCCACTAGTGGATTATGGCAAAGTAGAACAATTTGCTGAGAAATTAGTTCATTTGATTGGAAGTAGTACATTATATGCGGTAGTGAATCCTTTAGACCTAGAAATATATGCATGAATAATGTAAATAAGAGCAGCATTTTGCACTCATCTTTCTGGGAAAATAAGTCCTGACAGCTTGTTGCCTCTTCTGGCTATGTATGATGGTGACTTAGAAACTCTTCCTGATTGAGTGTTCAGTCAAGTAAAAAGCAAGAATAAAACCATCTTATATGTTCTGTTATAAAAACTGACAGTGGCCCTAACACAATGTGTTATTCTCCCATGCCAAATTGGGGCTGGGTCCCTACACAGACTTTATTCCGGAGCTCTGGCTGCTGACACCATCTTCTGATTTACACTGTGTAACACAGACTCATTAACATATGTTGAGCAAGTTTAAATTCGTTCATAATCAGGAGTAATCAGTAACACAGAATAAAAATAGTAAGTAAAAACTGCAGCCCAAGTGATAAAAATAGCCTGACTGAAGCAGTGAAGATGGGTAACAGCAGAGCTTGTGGCTGCAAGACCAGGAACTCAGAGTCTTCCTCTTCCTCTGCCTCCCATGTGCGCATTTATAGTCTCAGCGCAAGGTGCCACTAATACCCCATGGACCATGAAATGGGGATTTCTGAACCAAGGAAAGGATTTTTCTGTAAGCTCTCCAGACCCTAGAAGTAATGGCAGGTTTGACAGTGTTTGCATTGCAGGCATCACAGCCCAGCTCCCCATCTCTCTTTTGGTGCCCAGCAGAGTCCCTGCACGAGCAGCCAGACTCTGAGTCTGACCAGTCCAGCACATCTTTTTCACACCCACATCACTTCCTTATCCCTTGGCAAGAGCCACCCTGGTGCATGCTGGCAGGTGAGCGATCCCAGGTGCTGCTCTGGGGAGCAGTGAGCCTCTCCAGTGCCTGCAGCACAGCACCCAGCATGTCAGCACTCGCAGTTCTGGTGCAGCACTCCTCTCCCTCGAAGCCCTCTCAGATGAATCAGAAGCACTCTGAGCATGAAGCACTGTCCCCTGGCACTCCCAGAACCCACTGCAAAGTCCTCATCTTGCCGCTGGAGAAATCTGGTGGCACTGTCACATCCTGCTCTTTGGGCACATCAGTCTATTGGAGATACACAGGCTGCAGAGGGCAGATCCCCCAGGGCACAGAAAGGAGTGCCTGACTCTGTATCTGCACTGCAAGTGAAACATGGTTAGCAGGGTGTGGAAGATGTAGGGACTTCCAGTCCTTTCCAGTTCTTTCCCACATTCTTAGCATGGGTGTGTAGAAAATAAAGAAATTAAGCCTATTGCTTGCTCTATTTTTCCTCTCCTGTGACCCAGGCGACAGTGACTAAGTGTAGTGCCCATGATATACTCTTATTACCATAGTAATTCAGCCAGGAGGTGATGATTGCACAAGTAGATGCCAAAAGGGAAAGACTGTCTAAGGAATAAATCAGCTCTGTGCTAAACGAGTGCATCGTCCCTATCTGCACTTGATATGCCTTAGAAGGCAGTGGGATTCCTCTGGCACACAGTGAGAGCAAATTACCCCTTAGTTCTAAGTCTGTGCTTGCAAAGCAATCTTCCTGAAGGATCTAACATTTTATACCTAAACCAAAAATTACCCACCTCTTCCTCTAATGAAATCATTCTATTAGAATGATTTTCAGCAAGGGTCTCCACTGCTCTCTGCATTTCTCTATTTTCTTTTGAAGAAAGGACATGGGGTGCAGCTCCAGCTGTACCACCTGTGAGAGCACAGGCCTGTCTGCAGTTCTCCATAACAGCAACTGCTCCATGCAAAGAGGAGGCCAACATTAATGTTTCAGCTTGGTGAGAGTGGCTGGAGCCTCCAGGCACAGGATGCCCTTGGCAGCACATTGACTAATCTTTGGAATCTCTGCTCTAGTTCTGGTGCTCTGGGATGAGAAGGCCTTAGAAGGGAATGTGGTGATGAGACAGCCCCTTGCTCCAGGCTATACCATCTACCTGAAAACCTCACAACAGCAGCTGCTGTTTTGTGCTCTTGCCATCACTCTTGCTCCATGGGGTCTAAAATCACTGTCGTACCCAGGCGAGTAAGGACTGAAATACAAAGGAGTTAGCCAGGTACCAGGGCCATCAAAGGGACAAGTAGCAGGGCAAGAATTTGAAAGCTCATGTCTCAGGTGAATACAGTATGAGTCCATAGGTGATCTCAGGATCACACAGCCTTGTATAAAACAATTAAGATCAAAGAGGGCTGCTTCAAGTACATGGAGCTTTCTTCATATTTTCTTCTTGGTTTTGCCTTTTGGGTAGTAATCCTTATACCAGCAGTAAAACTGCCAGTCTAATACTCACGACTGTTATTCGGGGCCATAACATTTCTGCTTAGTATCCAAGGAGTGAGAGGGACACAGATGAGCAGGATTAGACCATTTTGGCAGTCATGGACACCATGATACTGTGAAGGCAACATCAGATAGTGACCACCTTCAAACTCCATCCTTCCTGACAGCCCAGGACACCTCCTTTGATAAGATAGAAAAAAACATGTCCATCACTGACATTACATTATGATGGGAAGTAGCAAAGTCCTGCCACACAATCCTGCCTATATGGATAAAAATGCTTCACAAATATTTTCATAACTTTTCCACCAAGTGCTGTTAACAGGTACAAAGACAAGGCTCCACTAAATGGAAGGTTTCCACTAAAAGTTTCTGGTCAGCAATAGCTCAAGCTCAAACTCCTCTGTACCCCCACTGAGAAACCTGCAAAAGGAAAACCATCTCTTGAGTCCTGAAGCTGCACCAAAACTAAATTTTTATATATATATATATATATATTGTGGAGGAGAGTAGAACTGGTGCGTTCATTTGCGAACACACAGAACATAACTCATGTAGATGAGCTCTATATATATATGTGTGTGTGTGTGTCTCTGTGTGTGTCTGCCTATTTGTGCATATAAATCCTCACAGATCTCTCCCCTGCTGCTGTGGGTAATAAACCTCTGTCCTCTTGGGGCATGAGGTGACAAGGCTACCCAGGCTCCTGTCCCCATCTCACACTTTTCTCTGTCCTTGGCCCATAAAGGCACGTGCTGACATTAATTCTGCACTATTCTGCACATTTGAGCAGAATATCCAAAATGCTTCACCAGGTCACCAGAAGCAAGTGCAAAAGAATCCTGTCACTGGGTCTTCCTGGGCTTTCCCAGCAGAGAGCAACAGGTGATCATGCTGCTGGCCCATTGTTTCAGGGCTGATACTGGAGCCAGGGACACACCACAGGGCCAGGCTGGGTCTCAGCACACACAGGACAGACACAGACTTCCTGGATGGCCTCTCCTGCTTCCAGTGCTAGCCACTCATGAAAACCAGAACCCAAAGGCATTGCAGTCACTGGGGTTCTGGAGAGCTCTGCCAGGGCAGAGGCTTGTTTCAGCAGGGCTGCTTGTGGGAACACACAAAACATCCTCCAAAGCATGGACAATGGCTGCAGAAGGCACATGACTGACAGTCACACCGAGAAGGAAGGTATGCTTGCCAGAGCCAAGACTGCCATCCCAGTGCTGCCACTGCAATCAGACAGTGTAGTACATAGGCTGAAAAATAAGAGTAAACTGGAAGACAGGCTTTTCATTTCACTGTACCTGAGCTGCAAGGAGGACATTTCTTCTTGAAAGGGAAGTGAATAAACGAATGAGCTGCTTCTTCTGTTACAAGAAAAATTAATAGTGTTGTTATAAATGTCTCCACAAATCCCAGTGACATTTGCAGGGGACTATTAGCATTTGATCTTCCTTGTCTCACACCAGTGTTTCTGGTAGCACACACCATCTGTACGCCAAAGCCTGACAGAGTGCCCACCACACAAAATATACCAAGCAGAGTATGTAAGTTCTGAGTTAATTGAACTCAGATGAACAAAGACACAAAACTTTTGACTGAGTGCACACATCATGGAAATAGAAATAGCATCAGTCTGGTCTGTGCTCAGGTCAGATGAGCTCCTAAGGAAGATCCCCATTTCATTTACCTCCCTCTTTGACAGATACAACCCTCTTGCCTTTCTCCTGAAGTTAAGGTTTGGTTGTTTTTTTTTTTTTCACATTTCCTGAATCTTGAAGGAATTCAACTCTGCTACACAGCAAGGATGATTTGTTTCATACCAACAAAATCTGAGCCTGCACAACTTAATTCCTACCTGGATGAAAAACATAATCTCTGAGTCCTTATTGCTCATGCATGAATCTTAGTGGTGAGCCATTGAGTCATCAGGAGGTGTTGGCAAGGGAGAGCAGACACTTCTGAAAGCCACTGTTGCTTTCATAGCAAAATCTGAGGGGAAAACAGGCAAGTAAGTAAAATACAGTAAACATGTCAGTGAAGAGGACCCTTGTCCCCTGGCAATGCAATTCCCATGATAGGACATCCAATCAAAACCAGACTTGGACAACTTACTTTGAAAGCTAATGCAGTGTTTTACCTATTCTTCTCATGAGATACTCATGCAAAGGTACTTGGGGGAAATGCCTTTAGTTATAAGGCTTATGTATAAAAGTCTTGATGTAAGGAAGAGCCTTGTTGCAAGGCTGACTGGCCAGCTCATACCTCCATTCCCACTGGGGTCAGACACCAATAGGTATTGAGTCTGTCCAAAACCCCCAGAGCACCTGCCCTTTTCTCTCTGCTAAAATCTCTTTACAACAGGACAAACAAATCATACTGGAAAGAGTTCAGGGCCGAGGAAAGATGAAAAGGAGAAGAAAGTGGAGATAAAAGTCAGCGGTGCGGCTGGAGTGTGTGATACAGCTGGGGGAGACTCTGCAGCTAATGATGAGATGACAGTATGCAAAGAGATTTGAAAGTGGAAGCCAAACTGGGAAGTCAGATGAAAAGCTGGAAAAGGCAGGTGCTGAAGTGTGTGTGATCATGGAAAATAGTGTGGAGAGAGAATGAAAGTGGACACAGGAGAACAGAAAGGTATCCTGAAAGGAGAAGAGACATCTGTCATCTGCTCAATTAGGCTCAAAGGAAAGCAAAGGGAGTCAGTGGCACCTCAGCCCTCTCTTTAGCAGGTGACTTGCAGGCTCCCTCCCCACCAAAGCTCTGGGCAGCCACAATTAAATGCAATGAAGTGGAATAAGATAGGCTGGAGCATTGTAGCGTGGCAGTGTGTGAAGGCTGGAAGGTAGTTCATAAATCCACCTGGAATTTGTTCCTCTGATCTGCAAGGAAATTTGTGTTCACAGACCTGCTAAGAGCCAAAAAATAAAAAAGTTCAAGTTTACTATATGGTGGCAAAACATTGACTTCTGGAGCATAGGGGAAGGAGCTATGGGTGGCCAAAGTCCTGAGACAGATCTAGTGTAAGCCTTTGGGACTCTAGGGATCCCAGGAGCACTTCTGTCAGGGTAGCATTCTTAGAAATAATTTTCCTTCTCAACTGTGAGGACTTTGTGATCTCTCCACAGCTGTCTGCAGGCTGTTTTCTGAGGAACAGAGGGAACTGAGGCATTGTGTGTACTTGGTTTTCAGCAAGGCCATCTTAGTCTCAGGTATGTGGAACTGGACATTTAAGCACCCACACCCTGTCCTTGCACTGATTGTCAGCCCAGTTGGTTATGCTCCTGTAGTGGTTTAGGTTCGCTGATTTGAGTTTCCCGGCCAACGCACCAAATAACGTGGTGGGTTTAGAGCTGGCTAAAATTGCTAGTACACCTATTAGAACTATTTACTCATTTCCTGCTGTGAGATATTAATTAGAAGGGCAAAACAGGCTCAAAACTTAAAAGGTATGAAGAAAACTATTACAGAACTAGGAGAATAAGAAGCATCAGAATAAAACCTTCAGAACACTTTTCCTCCCCGTGCCTGACTTCTTTTCCTTCCCAACTGACAACACAGAGACAAAACCTGGAATTTTAAGTCTGTTACCACTTCTACAATAGTCTACCATCAGTTCTTGTAGGGAGAGGAATTTTCTCTTGCCATGCCATGGAGACTTCTGCACAAGAAACAGTTCTCTCATGGCTTTTCATTTCCACGAATAGCAGCTGCCTGGGGAAAAAATATGCACTCATGAAACTCTTGCCATTTTCACAGCCTTCCCACAGCTGGATAAATGGGCCATGTCAACTTATGGGGTATTATTTTAAGGATGAGCTGTACAAAGGCAAAGGTTCTCTTCATCTGTCTCTGTGGTCATCTTCATCTCTGGGAACAGAGGTCTTCTTCTCTCCCTGGGGGCAAAGGGTCTTCATCACTCTCTCTTTCTCTCTGTTCAAGCTTCTCATGGGATCACAGTCTCTTCAGCATCTATTTTGCTTCATCATGGATACCTCTGCTCACATCTACTGTTTGAACACTCCAATCCCCCATACTTTCTCATGAATTAAAGGGGATATTTTAGTGTATCATAGTCCATCTCCATGGCCTGACCAAAAGAACTTTCAGCCTCAATACTAGGGCATCTCCTCATTCTCCTTCCAAGACTTGAGATCTTCTTTACTGACCTTGGTGCCTTCATGTTGTCTTTCTATGTGTTGCCACTCTCCCCTGAGAGAGGGTCAAGGTCTGCAGGTCTCATCTGTGCAGTGGAAGGGTTAATATCTTGTCCAGGCCTGCAGATGGCCATGGGCAGTGGCCAAGCAGTCACTTGGATGGATTTCAGGCCATTCTGGGCCCCTCCCTCTGCCTGGCAGCCACTGGGAGGGGGCCGTGGCAGAGGGGGCCTAGCCCAGCCCAGAGCCGCTCTGGGGGCTCAGTGGGCTCCAGCTTGGCACGGGCTGACAGCGGGAGCAGGGCTTATCAGGAAGGTGTTAGCAGCTGTGAACTCGCCTAGCTTCAGCCAGGGCCCCATGGCCTCCCATCCCACACCCAGCCACCGTTGGGGTCCAGCCCCCCAAGGCCGCACAGCAGGAGTGGGGCTGGCCCCACCAGAGCTCAGTTACCTTTCAAGGCTGGAAGCAAGAGAGTGATTTCCTGGGTTTACCTGTTTTTAAAATGTGGAATTCACAGAGGCAGACCCAGCTTCTAAATGGTTTCATAGGATGTCAATTCTCAGAGCTAGCCAGCTACTGGATTTTTCCAGGCACAGAGGAAGCTCTTAGCAGCTTCTCTAAAGAAAATAATTTCCATGGGTGATTTCTTTTCTCTTCACCATATATCAGTTAATGCAAAACCAGCACATTCCACCCCTTGCCTCTTTTAATACACATTTTAAAAATTATTATCAAAATAACTTTCAACATACAACTTCTACCTAGAATAAAACTACTAAATTTACAGAAGGGGAAAAAAATCCACCAATTCAGTGTAATGTTTTAGGTTCACCGATTGGTGTTTCTGCCTGGTTCAAACTGAAACTGCCACATCATCACTCGCTGCTCCAGCCCCACATGAAAGGGAAACCCAGCCTTTGAGGTCTCTCCTTGCACAGGGATACCAAAGATGCCTGCCTCCAGCCCATGCACTAGGATCTGCAAAAGGCCCGTTTCCATTAAAACCAACAGCAACCTGCCTCTGGGACAGACTCTGAGCTTCCTCATTCCCATCTCAAATGATGATGGGAGCAGGAGATGTATGAGCCAAATACAACTGGGGAGCCAAATGCCTGCATCCCCAGCTTTTCTTTCAGGATCCGTAGCTCTGCAATCCTGGGTCACTGTGGTGGGTTAACCCTGGTTTAGCTTGGAGAAATTAACTGAATTTATTACCAATCATATCAGAGTAGTATGAGAATTAAATCCAAATCTTAAAAAAACTTTCCCCCCATGCCTCCAGTCTTCCTCGGCTTAATTTTATTCCTGACTTTCTACCTTCTGCCAGCAGCACAGGGGGACTGTGCAGGGGAACAGGGAATGGGGGTTGTGGTCAACTCATCACACGCTGTTTCTACCACTGCCCCCTCCCAGGGAGAGGACTTATTTCCCTGCTCCAGCGTGTGGTCCTTCCCCTGAGAAACACTCTTCCATGAACTTCTCCAGTGTGAGTCCTTCCCATGGGCTGTAGTTCCTCACAAACTGCTCCAGTGTGGGTCCCTCCCACAGGGTGACTTTCTTCAGGCACAGCCTGCTTCAGTGCAAGTCCCCCATGGGGTTGCAAGTTGTGCCAGTAAACCTGCTCTAGCATGGGCTCCTTTGCCCACAGGTTCACAGGTCCGGCCAGGAGCCTGCTTTAGCATGGGCTTAACACAGGGTCTGAGCCTCCTTCTGGCATCCCCCTGCTCTGGTGTGGGATCCTCCACAGGCTGCAGGTGGATATCTGTTCCACCATGGGCTGCCTCACCATGGTCTTCAACATGGGCTATAGAGGAGTCTCTGCTTGAGTTCCTGGAGCACCTCCATCCCCCCTCCTTCACTGACCTTCATGCCTGCAGAGTTATTGCTATCACATAATCTGATTCTGGTCTTCTCTGACCACAATGGTTTCTGTGCAATAACGTTTTTCTCTTATTAAATACATCATCCAGGAGTGCTACCACCAAGACCAATGGGCTCAGCTTTCCCGGGGGTGCTGCCCTCATCGCTGATGAGTTCAGCCTTGGCCAACCACTCGTCTGCCTAGATGCCACTTGGCATTGACACTGTGGGACACAGAGGAAGCTCCTAGCAGCTTCTCACAGAAGCCAACCCCTATAGCCACCCACCTGTCCCCCCAAAACCCTGCCATGTAAACTCAATACGTTCACTTTCCAGATCAGGAGTCCATGACATCCAGTGGTGGCTTTACCACCATCAGGGAATATTAAGAAGAGTGGAGGTTCATCCCTTAAGCCTAAATGTCTCATAGTGGCCAAACTCACAGAGAGGTTGTATTTTGAACATCACAGCCTGTGAGCTAGCCTCTAGTGTGGCATTGCATGCTGGTGGCCATGAGGAATCCCAGGCACTCACCAGTTCAGGTCTTCCCATTTCAGCTTGGGATGCTGTTGCCCACTGTCTGTGAGACATCAAGGACTCAAAGATTCCTGCCTTATCTGTGTATTGGCACCCTTCTCTGATGCTCCAAGACTTCCCAAATATATATATATATACATATCTATATATAAGGTGCCCAAATCCAAGGTTTCAGCAGTATGAACGATGGGAACCTGACACTATGTTTAAGCTCCCTCCGGAGTGAATCATACACATGCACTGCTTGGAAAGATCCAGTAGCTAAGTTCCCAACATGAATATGCTTCATTAGTTCCATTTATTTTTGTTTCTATTAGACAAACATCTCTATTTGTCTCATCACACAGTGACACCCACAAAGCAGACAAATAGCTTCTGTTAAGTTGTTTCATACCAGTAAAGACTAGTTATGCTGGTCTCAGGAAGCTGACCTACATCCTTTTGGCTGTTACTATCTCATCAAACAGGCCAACTTCACACTAGCTAGTTCTTGCCCTGTCTTGTTTCAATCAGTTGGCATAGTGGCTCATTTTTCAAGGATTCACATTTCATTTGCATAAGAACATTAATGGAGTCATTTCAGAAATAAATGCACAGCTTAACCCCGCTGTACCCTTAGGAAAAGTTCTCTTCACTGTGAAGGCTTTTTGGCATTTCCCTTCCCCTCCACTGGCTAACAAAGGCACACAGGAGAGAGGTCAAGCTCCTCTTTGTGCCACTTTCAAAAACAGTGGCTTTCACAATAATAAAACACATCCAACATTTCCTGTCTGGCTTAGGCTGAAGTCATAATTTGTCTTCTCCAGATGGACCAAACAAATCTAAGACCAGAGTAGGCAGGCCAGAGAATCTTCCTGCTGGCAAACTTCTGAACTATAAACTCCAGGAGGGTATGATCAGCACACATGGCTGGGGCAGTACCACATTCAGAACCCTGTTTTGCACATTTCACCTGAGGCAATTATGGGTATTTAGAAAAAAGCACAGTAGTCCCAAGAGTGGAAAATCCCAGATCTCCCTGCACAGGACACAGAGCCCAATGTTGGGGTTTAGAACCAAACATCTTTTCTTTCTTGCTTTCTTCCCCACAGTTTTTGCATCCATGGCCACACTGTAGTGTTCCCAGTTCCAGCAAGGAACAATTAGAAAATCTTTCTTTATCCTTGAAAGGATAAAGGTGAGGTAAAGGTGAGGTGTGGGCTACCTCACTGTTTTCTGGGAGGAGGTGGTGGATGTGTGCTCAGGCCCCTCCAGCTGAGCAGATATTCCAAGTGCAGATGCCACTCTCCAGCAGGGAGGGAAGCTGGTGCCTGTTTCATCCCATCCTTCACACTCACTTTCTCTTTTGCTATGAGCTGTAAAGAAAGATGGTGCTTTGTCAAGGTTAATGAGATATTTATTCTACATTTGATCTGTCCATTTAAAGCTTAATTACTGCCCTAGAAGGCTCCAGTCCTTGGAAATCAGCATCTGTGAGTAACAAAAATATGGAGCTCTCAGCTATTTCACACTACATGAAAGGAACACCATGTCAGATCATGTTATGAGGTACCTCCATTATCTGTGAGTCAGTCAATCATAGGTTTTCCTCAAGCATGTGTTATCATCCTTGATGCTCCCTTTCAAGACACTCTCCTCCCTCCCTCTTTGATGCTTGTTTGAGGACACCTACCTGGTGTGAATGGTCCCCAAGACTGGGAGATCCCTCAGTCCCTCAGGGAAAGGTTTTCTTGCCATGAAGGCACTCCCCTATTTGGTTGATTATCCTCCTCCAGAGATATTCTCAAGCTTTCTGCATGATGTTCTACCTGTCTGTCCCCTAGAGAGGTGCATGCCTCCCTGGGGATGCTTTCCCTGGGATATAGCTATGGGCCTTGAATGACAAGGGGAGAAGACACAGAAACCCAAGAGAAGCAAAAAGGGTCACTCCAAATGCAGGGCTAGCTCCATGTGTGCAGAGCCTGTGCCCACTCTTTTGCAGAGGCTTCTGGCTACACCAGCCTGGTGCCAGGAGTGGTCTTGCACCTCAGACATCTCCATGCAGGTCTCTGCTGCTGCTCCCACTATTGCCAGTGTCCCACACCAAGGCCTTGTAATGAGATGTCAATGTCACCTCTGACATCTCCACCCAACCTGGATAACATGGCAGAGCCAAGTCCCATGGTGTTGCACTGGGGCAAGGGGGCATTTGAGCAAGAAAAGCAGTGGAACTCTGCCTACAACACACCAGCACCACCCCAGATCCCACTGACCAGCGATGCCAACCCAGCAACTGGCAGAGGAGCCAGCATACCCTGTCAGGCCTGATCTCAAACTCAAGCATTCCTTTGCTTGCCATCATTTTCAGAAGGCTAACCTGACAGCAGTCCATCAGCATCTGGGGGCAGCTCAGCCTCTGGGCTGATAAGTTTTGGGTGTCTCTCATGTCCATCACAGTGTGGGTGCTGCTATAGTTTGCCTTCACTGTCACAAAGGAGCTGGGTGTGAGCTGCATGGTGTGGCATCTGGAGAACAAGGAGCACCAGAGCTGGCACAGCACAGCAGGAGGCACAGGCATGGATTTGACATTGACATCAAGCCCCAGAAGGCCCAGCACTGGATCACAGTGAATGTGCAGGTGGCACTGTGGACTGAGAGCTGCTGACACCTTCATTGTATGGCTGAGGCCCTCGGTGGCAGATGTCACCCTTTACAGTGTACACATTACTGGCCCCATGGAACCCAGAACCAGGACACTGATGCAGTTACTGGTGGGGACCTCCAGAGGTTGGGGGACTTCCAGTGGGGGATAGGGACCTGCATGGAGGTGTCTGAGGGGGGTTGAGGACACCTGTGGTGACAGGGACCTCTAGGAGTGGTTAAGGACCATGGGAGGTTAAGAAGATCCATGGGTTGGGATTGTCCAGAGACACAGGGGACATGCAGGGAGGAGGTCAGGAGTAGGTGATGCCCCTGCACCATAGTGACCCTATACCAAACACCATGTGCCTCTGCTCCCCCCTGCATATGGCTGCAGGTGTTGGGAGCCCCTCTGTGGGGTGTGTTGGGGGAACTACAACCAAAAAACAACATCAGGTCAGAAGCTTCTGCCAGGCAGGATGCAAAGTAGCACAGGCCAAACCTCCAGACTGCGTCAGCACAGCACGTTACACTGAGCTGCACTAATTAGTAGCCTAAAGAGAAACAGCATCAGCATGGATGAGTTCTCTCTGAATCGAGTCTCCCTGCAGAGACCTGCTTGTGCATCAGCCCTTTCTGCAGGCATTGCACCAGTTTCCAGCTCTGGCTCCAGGTCATTGTGTTGGTCTCCCATGCTGAGCTCAGGTGCTCTTGGCAGGCACCTTCATGGGGGTCAAGGAGGGCTGTGGGGTCACTCAGGCTCTTAGAACAGAGAAGTGCTGGGCAGGAAGCTGAATACTCTTTTGGAAACTCTTCTGTTCTAGGCCCCACGACTTCCTGAGGAGGCAGGGTAAATGGGTCAGTGGGAAGTGTGAGCAGTGACTCCTCAAGTGTCAGCATGGAACATTTTCACTGGGACATGTTTCTGAAGTCAGGAGTATGTGTATTCTCTGAGCTTTATATAGCTGCTTCTGTAAAGAGAGGAACAGTCATATGTTGAATATCATAAAAAATTTTAACAAGCTCTTCGCCAGAAAGAAAGTTATCCTGAACAATTATGTTTTCAGTATGGCCCATGAATACATGAATATAAATTATTATATTATAATCAAAATACCGGGGTTCACTCAACTAGTCTGATTCATGGCTCTTTGCAAAACAGTCTGAAGATAAGGGAGCAGTTACGACTCATCAAACAGATAAATTTAACTATGGGCAAGTGAAAACATTTTTAAATGTAGCTGCATGCCTCTTAAAGACTTGCTACATTTAAGAGGTCAGTGTCCTCCCAAGGCCACTGCTACAATTGCAGTTATCCATAAGGAAAAAATGCTCAGCCTCTGTATTTCAATTTGAGATAGCTTGGTGAAATCAAGTCCACAGAATGTGTCCAATTTGACTTTTCAAAGCTTGATTTTTAACATTTACTTTGATATAATATAGTTGTTCTATTGGTATTTTAGCCCAAATTGATTTAAAATTTCTTGGTTATTAAAGAACAAGTAAAGAGAACAGCAACCAGCCTTCTCCCAGCCTTCTTCCCTTCCTGTGGGAAGAGCTCTTTGGCTCTCCATATCAACCTGTTGTCCCCCCAGTGCAGTTCTATGCAGTGCTGCATGGTTGTGTTCAGTCTTACAAGAGAAACTTCAGTTTATGACACTCCACAGACTCCAGCTGAAAACTGCTCCACTCTTGGAATAAAACTCATTTAATGCTTGCCCTAAACTATCTTCTGTTGTATTATACTATCAGCAACATTTATCTGTGCCATTTTGAATATCCCAGAACAAGACACTATTGCTCTTTTTCAGGCCTCATGTTTAAAAAGAATTACTCAAATTTTAAAAGAAACAAACAATAACAAAACAACAAAAAGTCATCCAATAATAATAGAGGTGAGTCTCTCATCAAGTTAAACAATTCAAGATGTCATCACCACTCTGAGAGGTATTCCTGCTTACGACAGCTCTGACGCAGGGAAGGGAAACTCCTTTCGGAAGTGTCAAGACATGCCCAGCAGTGGCAATGCGTCATGTTTCCTGTTATCATGGAATCTTTCATTAAATATGAAAGGAAAACAAGGTATGTTATGCTGGAAAAGCCATGTTCCTTGTACTGTAGCCACAGCCCGCAAGGTGGCAGAAGGAAGCGGGTGTCACCACAGGCTCAGGCAGCTCAGCCTGCACTTCTCTTGATCACTGTTTAGAATTTTTAAAAGAAAGGCAAAAGAAAAAAACAATTGAAGAACAGAAGCATGCTTAACTCTAATGTACAAACTTTCCTGAAGAGGAGGATAAGCTACTAAGAGGCTTGTTTATATACCTTAAAGACAGAGAGAAGTGCAGAAAACAAAGTGCACACTTTTAGCACCTTTTAGCACTATGCATTTCAAAATGGTAAGAGAAATAATAGCAATGGCTAGGAATTATTTTTTGATTCTTAGTGAAGTGATGACTGACAAGAAGATGCCTTCAGACAGCTCTGTTGCAATATAAATTTGCAACAAAATTATCGAAATAGCTCTCTACTAAGCCCACCTGTCCTGTACATTTATTGACTTGTTTACTGACCAGGTCTATATCCATTGGTATTTAGTTAAAAAAATAAAACACTGAGAGCTTGTTCAGCTCTTAGATCTAACACATTTTGAAATCCTGAAGGAATGCAATACATGAATTTATTCAGAAATCATCAATTAACTTCTCAAGCTCCAAGAAACCTGAGTTCTAATGAAGGGAATCCCACCACACACCTTACCCACACAAGATTGCAGCTCTTTCCTTCATAGAGAAGACACAGTGGTGTGTGTATACATAGATAGAGAGGGAGAGAGAGAGAGGGAGAGGGAGAGGGAGAGGGAGAGGGAGAGGGAGAGGGAGAGGGAGAGGGAGAGGGAGAGGGAGAGGGAGAGGGAGAGGGAGAGGGAGCAAGCGCATTACTGAGTAGCATTCCTGATAGCCATGTACTTGGAGGATTTCCTTCCTGGCAAAGCTGTGCCTCAGGCAGGAGGGTCCTATACATGTATTTCTTAACCATCTTTGTGGGATTCCCAGTATGTCCAGCATCTGTTGGAATTATCTGCTGAAGAAAGCTCATGCAAACACCTGGTTTCATCCTATATTGCAAAAGAGATTTAAATCACAGCTGCAAGATACTGCTCTCCTCAGCTTGATAGTTCAGCAATATGGCTTTATTATTAGTTTCTTGGGAAAAGACCATAGCAAACAGAACAATAATCTGTTTAATTCCCCCAATTAGCAAGTGTAGGGAGGCCAACATGAGTTTATCACATCTCAGAGAGCAGAGAACCCCATGAAAACTTCTGTGTGTCTGTGTCCTGTTCAACCCTGTGCATGCCCCAAAGGGAAGGCTATGATGAGAGCTTGTGCTGTTACATCCAACCACAAAGCATAACGTCTCAGAAAACCAGTTGTACTCAGCCTGTCCCTCACTCCTGCATGCATTGCTGCTGGCCTGAGATCATGTGCTGTATTTCCTAGATAAAAGTGAGTGAGGTCACCTTAGACTGTCTTTATAGCAGATCTTAATTAGATTGCCCATGGACTATGTCCTTTCCTTGCCACATCTTCTCTGATAAAGTAGGCTTGCTGGCCATTACCTGAGGAGTTTTGTTGCCTGGCTGAGCTGCCTGTGCTCTGGACTCCCTGGAAGCAGGTGCCACAGCACTCAGTGCTCACTGGCTCACCCTGTAATGCCAACCCTGCCTGCACCATCTGCAGAAAGCACTTTAGGAAGGGGTCCCCTTTGCTATGACAGTATTTCTGCTCCATGTTCCCTTCATTAACTTGATTCTCCATAAAGCTCTCTCACCAGCAGGCTGACACCCCCTCCTCAGAAACCTGCAGTGCTTCTTGCAGATCCAGCACAAGCCTAAAGCACCCACCACTGGGAAATGTTCCTGCTCTGGTGCTCTTTGTGTACCAACTTAAGTTCTTCTGCCTTAGGAAACTCTTAGTCCTTTTTAGTGGAGGCAGCTTTGTGCTTTTCTGTCACTACAAAGTTCAGTACATTTATAGTGCCACTGTGTAATTAATATTGGCATCACTTTCTGACAATCTTCATTTGTTTCTCTTATGCTGCAGTTTTGGGCTAATGCAGATATCACCAGCAAAATAATGACTGTAAAGTCATTTGCCCCTGTGAGTTTCTTTGGAAGTAGAACCAGTGCTCTTATAGTTATAATAAAACTCTTACCTTAAAAGTTAAAAAGCAGTTGAGCAGCACAGTTATTCTTGATTTTTAGCTGGGTTCTCTGGGTTCAGCAAGACCTCCCCCTCAAAAAATTTGCATTGGTGGCATGCAATATCTCTTTCATGTATATTTTGTGGTGTCTGAGAGCAAAACTCACAGCACAGCTCTCAGGACCTGGGGAGGATGCTCTGTGCATGGATGGCTGCCTCTGATGATTAACTGCTCCCTCAGATTCTGACTGAAATCAGACAGTGGGTCCAAAATTCCTAGCAGGACAGACTGAATGGTTGTATAAGCCACCTCTCCATGGGAAAATGCTCCAGAAGAATACATGGTCAGACCAACTGTGCATGTGACTAACTGTGCTCTGAGTAAGCCAATTTACCTCAACCCGTCTGGTCCTGTTAACAAAACATAACTACTAATATAGGAGACATGCCAGCAAAACCTAAGTAGCTCTGATAACATTGTGTATGGAACAGAAAGTTTAAGATAAAGTCAATGGAAACAATTTGAAGAAATAAGACTGAAGCAGAATCCTGGCATGGTTGGGACCCCTGTACTCAGCTGAGCTTTTCCATCTTTTCCATTTCTGTGGCAGAAGGACCTCCTGTGCTTGTAAAGGCTCCCCTTTAGAGGAGAGACTGGTGGGGACTGATTGCAGGGTGCTACACTCCTCCTGAAGATAAATCCCTTAAAAATGCTGTCATCATCTTAATTGCTGATTATGTCTGTTGGCAACAGAAAAGAAATGAGAGCTACTTCTGAGTTAGTGAGTTTGCATAGACTGGGTCAATGTACTGCAGAAGCAATGGATGTTGTGCTACAAATAAATTGCACTCTATAGCTTGAATAGATGCCAAGGAGCAAGTCTGATCTCCAAAACTGCAGCTAGCAGACCATGAAGAGAAATTGGCAGAAAAACACAGTGATCAGCTGTTGAGAACTGCAACACGTCCTGCAGATGAGGAGCTCGGGGCTGGGTACCACATTCTCATACAATGTGCAAGCTGCAAATGAACAACTCCACCTCTTTGACATTCACTTGTGGGCCTTCTGGAAAGAATTAAACACAGGCAACAGCACTCAAACCAAAAGTAGAGGTGGGCTGGATTTCTACCAGTATTTATCATACATAAGACTTCATTTAATAGAGGGCAGAACCAGAGAGGAGGTTAGGTACATCTGTTGATTGAGCATTTGCCATGCTCTTGATGCTAATGGACCTGTGCACATCAGTGCCCATGAGCAGTGCAGCCCACAGTATGATGCAGGATTATCTTTTAGAATGCCTTGCAAGCAAACCAAAGTTCAGAAATTCTTAGTCCTATCTTCCTTATATGTTAAGGAATAATGTTATTCCTACCTGACATTATCTGTCATGATAATTCTGTCCTTATCCAGACTAGGGCTGGCTAAGGTTCTGCTGTGACATGAGCCATTGAATTGCTGTGAGCCTCCTTCAAAGTCAGGGCAGCAGTGGAGATGTGCCTGGAGAGCAGCTACCCCAAAGGGGTTGGGGTTTAACTTCTCTAGCTTCTGCTGTGTCTGTAGTAGACACTTAGATAGCAGGCTGGGACATGTTTGCTAACATCAGACTTATCTGGACTCAGCCCCTTCTTTGAAGAATGGATATTGGATACTTTTTGAGGATTACTGGTATTGTGCTGGATATCACTGCTGCGGTCCTTCTGTCACAGCACAGCGGAACAGCTGTTTTCCCCTTAGTCTAAGTAGCAGGATCTTGAGACCCTTCCTAGAGGCCATGTGACACTTGGTCAGAAGTGCCATCACTAGACTGTGCCAGGGCAAATAACCTTAATGCTATAAACCGCTGTCTCTCCTCTCACAAGCAGCATAAGAGCTGCAGGCACTTGGGAGCAACCAGGCTTTCTACCATGTGATCAAGTCCATTCATTGTTTCTGCTCCAGTAAATCCCACCTAAAACTCTTCAGGATGAACTAAGGTTAGATGAGAGACAACATGCAAGTATGCCTGCTGCTTTAATATCCTTTTGCCATCATGCTTTGTCCTAACTGTTAAAAACCAAGTATTTTGCACTGAGAAGGTTGTTGGCTGAAGTGGTCACAGGCTTCCACAGCCACAATGCCTTCTTCCAGGGCAGGATGCTGATGTGTCGGGGACTCTGTGTGTTGTGCAACACATCCCAGAGAAACTGCAGCCACATCTAACATCACCACTGAGATTTAAGAATGTAGCTGTCGCATCATGAGACAGCTGAGAGCAGGGGATCCAGCATGTGAGGTCAGCGTATGCCACAGGATCATAAAAAAAGCAGAGGTGCGTAGTGAGCCTGCTGTGAGCCTGCCAACTGCCAACTGCCAAACGGTGTCCTTCACCGTTTTTTGTCATATAATTCTCCCTAACAGCCCTGAAGAAATTCACAGAGACTTGATCAGTCTTTTCTCTTGCCTAGGCTGTCCTAAGCACAAGGGTGGTTCCTCCCATCTCCTCCTCTTCCCTGTGAAAACATTTCTGCCTTCTTTGAAGGTGGGTGTGGTAAAAAGCCACCTCCAGTGCTGAGACAGCAAAGCCATACGTTCTTTCCCATATCATCACTGTTTGCCTAAGCACCTCGCCCTCTACAGCACCTCTGAGCAATGAGAGCCACAGGCTCTCAGGCTGTGTAGAGCACTAAGGTCGTTTCCTGACCCAGGGTGAGGTCTAATTGGTGGAGTTATGAGCTGCAGTGCCTGTGCAGAGCATTAGCAAGGCTCTGTTCTGGTAAGAGCCTGCAGGGTTAGAGTGATGAGGAAAAAGGGATTCAAGCTTCAGAGTGGCTGTGTCCACCTTAGTCCTTCCATTGGTGTGTTTGACATGCACAGCTGCATCTGGGTACTATTGGAGGCTTCCAAGTCAACAGTGGTGTCAGGGCAGCCACAGGGACTAGTGAACATCAGAGTTTGTAGTGGTGGTTGTGAAAACTTTGCCTAGCATATGGGAAAAGACAGCTAGAGAAAGATCTGGGGAAGACCCTTGGGACTTCAGGACCCAGTAAAGCAGTCAGGACAGTAAGACCTGGACCTGGTCACCTTGAGGGGCAGGTTGTCCACAGCATGGTCTTGAGAAGTCAAAAGAGAAATACAGATGTCCTGTTCATAGGCTGATGGAAGCCATGGGAACAGACTGGGAGCTGACTGTACAAAATCTCAGAAAATAATTGCTAATGGGAAGCCATCCTTGCTGTCAGTCATTTTTGGTAGCGCTAGTCCCACAAGAACATGTTCTTACAACGTATATTAGTTTAAGCTCTTTGGTTTATCAAACAGAAAAGTAAAAAAAGGATCTGAACCTGATTTTAAATATCTGTGGAAAAATATTTCTCTCACCAAGGAACTCTACAGTAACAGAGAAAAATATAAAAGCAATAAGCCTGGGAGGTTGTTTCTGGGCTAAATTTATTTTGCTTAAGGGTGCACATTTTAAAGTAGGGAACAGGTAAAGTGTGCAAAGGCTCATGTTGTGCAGGCAGCCTTTAGTTTGGGCTTTGAACAGATGGAGTTGTTCCCATGAATACTGGGACATAGGGGACAGTACCAGGAAAACTGGTTTGGAGAAGGGTACCCTGGAGATGTGGGAGTAGGAAGGTTCAGGTGCAGGATGTTAAGGGGTTGCAGTCTTGGTTTGGGGACGGAGGGAATGCATCTTGCAGGTATTTAAGCTGTTCCTGCCTATGCTTAGACTGGAGCAGGCCTTTGTATTCTAACCTGGTCTTCCTGCCTATGGAAGCATTGTAAAAGTCGCTTTCCCACTGGGACAAACAGGCATGTCTCCAGCACCAGGCATTTCCACTTCACTTCTTTATAACTCTTTAGCCATGTTGCAAGAGCACAGTTTTTCAAATTAGCTTTGCAGACTAGTAGTCAGATTAAAATGAGTCTGGGTTGTTGGGTGTTTTTTGGGAGGGGGGTTGTTTGTTTGTTTGGTTTGGTTGTGTTTTTTGTTTAGTTTTTTTACCAGGTAATTTAAATTAGAGCTTTACATCTTTCTAGCCTAGGGAATACTAATGTGTGAAATCTGTACCTAATAATACCTCACAACCAGCTCTTGGGACTCTTCTTGAGGAGCCATTCTGCCTTGCCTGATTAGAGATGTGCACTGAGTGTTTTCACAGAAGCATTAATTCATCCTTCTTGGTTTTCTCCCCCAGTTTCCAAGCAAAAGCCAGGCTAAAGGACAGAGTGAAAAAACAGTCCTCTGCCTATGCTGCTCAGACACCAGCCATATAGCAGGAAAAGGGTTTTCCATTCCTTCATCCCACAGCAGTGTGTCCTAAGAGTACATTTAGGAGCATCTACTGAGACATGACTTCGTATATCCACAGTAACTCAGCTGCAGAAGTTCTGACAATTAGCACAGACATTCTGTCTTGCTGCCCCATAAGTAAAGTCTTTTACCTCTACATAGCTGCCATCTTCTGGCATTGCTGGCTCCTTCCAGGAATGTGTTTTCTGTTCTGCTTCACATCCCATAGCACATTCCTCTAGTGCAGCAGTCTGCGATGTTTTGTACAAAGAAGTGGGATCCAGTGGCCTGGTGCAAACCAAATAATTCCCCTGATTTCTCTTGCCAGGTCCTGTTTATCCACCGCTGTTTGTTAGCTAGACATTACTGTGTTCCAAGCACTGTCAGCAGCTGGCAGGAAATACTAGCAATCAGAGCAGTCCCCACAGCTCACTGCAGCAAGGCACTTTGGATTCCTGCCTTTAAGTCATGCAGTGATTCCAGAGTGAGTGTAATGGGGCATCTGAAAAGGAGAAAGTTGAAATCCAGCAGATGTTTCTCACTGATCTCTTCCTTAAGCAGCTGGGACTGAGCCAGCACTGCTAACCTGGGAAAACCAGCAGTGCGTGTGTGGCACTTTTGGATGTCCAAGGCTACTTCCCTTCCATGGAGAATATCCTACAGCTGCAGAGCCCTTTCCTGTGTACTCTCTGTGTTTATTCTCTTATGTGTAATTCTAACATGCACCTTTGGCCTTTTGCTTCCTTATCCTGCAAGATTTTACGTGCTGTTTGGAAAACACAAAGAGCTTCCCACCCTGCCCTTAGCAGGTCTAGAATGGCAATGAAATCTGCACGTGGATAACTGAAAAACATATGGAGAGGCTGGCTCTGGATGAGAAGTAATTGCCCCTTCCTCAAGGTACAATAAGAAGCTACCAAAATACTTCCAGTACAAGGCTGGAGTGTTGCAGATGGGCTGAAGAAGGAAGCAGAGATAGTGAACACTTTGAGCCACCTCAACACAGAGGCATCTCTGGGATGTGCAGCCATTCAGAAGCACAGGCTGAGGGATGCATTTCTCTTCTTGAGGCTAGAGGTCAGTTGTCAACAATGTTTGTGAGAGGTTTTAGTCACAATTGCTGCAGGTTTTAACATGCATATGACACAGTGTGTGGATTTTCTTTATGCCTCATACATGTACTTCTACTGGTGGAGAGGAGGGAAACCTTGCTATTCTGAATTCAGTAAAAATGTACAGATATATTTGTTTTCATGATAAGGCAAGGACTTGAACACGTACGAGATTCAAAAGCATGAATGGAGGACACAGGCAAAAAAAGGGAATGATTAATTGGAGTGCATTTAAAAATAGTAGCTGTACGTAATGCTAAGCAAAGCTAAAATCTATTTTAAACTGTTTATACAGAACGGAAGCGTATGTTCTCAAGGTCTCCAGTTTGTCTATGTGGGTTGGTCAAAAAAGTTGTGACATGCTGAGAAAGGCATTTGTGCTTTGTTGTTTTTAGCAAAACTCACTTCCAACAAAATGAATTTAAAAGAGGAGAGACTGCAAAATACTTAAAGGTCACAAGGCAATCTTGGCCCATGCTCTCCAGGAGGTACATATGCCTTGAAATGTTTGAGGTACCGCATCTCCATGCTTCTGACTGCCTCCATCTGTCATTCTTCATGAGCCTTTTCCTCAAGTCTTCACATTTTTGTCTCTCAGAGGATGTGGGCAGGTCCTTATTGCATCCTCCCTTGTACATATTTTGCACTTCCAGTGGAGAGGAATGCTCACTGAAGCAGCTCTGACCATTCTTGCTGGAAAGGGTCAGGAGTTATGGGAAGAAAAAAAACAACCACCAAACCCAGAGAAAGGACAATTAGCTCTGTGTCACCAAAATCTACCATTGACTTTGGGACACTTCCTTGGGTTTGTCCTAATTTAAGGTTTGGTGGCAAAAGTATTTCTGCAATCTGCCTTGCTGCACAAGAGCCTAAGCCCATGGTAGAGGCGAAGTAGAAGTGAGAATTGTATCAACTTTTGGAAAAGTTTTACAAATATGTGGCCATCTGGTACACCGCCAGCTCACTGGGGGTGTGAAAGTACGGGACACTGTCCGGCTAGGAAAGATAATGTCCCTCTTATTTATGTGCTTCTGGAGTCTATTGATGGGACCAGGAGTACTGTGAGGAGCACAGGGAGACTGGCAATGTGGTGGACATCATCTGATGTTGTCCTTATTCTGGAGGCTGCCATCCATCAGGTGTCCCTGGAACAAAGCAGCTGTTCAGAAAGGCAGCAGGCAAACCAGAAAAGGCTGCTGCACTGCTGCTAATGGGGCTGCTTCTTTAAAGCTAGTGTGGAATTGGAAGGGTACCACAAGCCTGAGGTGTCCTGCCAAGAAAGCTGCATTGTTGTGCTGGCTTCTTTCCAAAATAGAGCTTAATCTTTGGCTTTCCCTTTCAATTTGCTAGTTCTCCTTTTTTCCTACCTTCATTTTCCATTTTTAAACCTCATGGATCAGCATACTGTACACTACAGAACACCTAGTTCTACAGCAGCATGCAAAAGGAGACATCACGTGCCTTGAAATATTTATTTCTGCAGTATATATGCATTGTGACTTGGTATCATCTCATGCCAGTACAGTGCTAAGAATCTACTGAATCTGTGAGCCAAATATGTGAGTTAAGATCTCACACTTCTTTTCTATTTGCCACAACAGCAATACAGTTCAAGCCCATGAGGTGCCCACTACAGCTCTGGAGAAGTAGCACAAATCAATTGGGGTCAGTGGAGGGACAGGAGTTAATGCTGTGTCAGGGAGGCGTGAATTGGATGTATGAAAGCTGTAGCTGTAGCTGTGAAAAATGCCTTTACAGGGAAAAGATCGGTATGCTAATGTGTGGGGGAGGGAGGAGGTGAAAGTCCACAAAGCAGAGAAAGGGTAAATGAGCAAAACACTACCTTGTGAAGCCCCCAAGTTGGGATAGGCATTGCTGCATGATGCTTTCTATCAACCAGCACTAACTACCAGGATTACAGCATGGCTGGGGTTCTGTCTGCATCCATGTCATCCTGTCCCTAATATTCAGTGATGCTGACTCTGATCTACCACTGCATCAGCCTTGACTATTCTTTGAAAGGCTGTTGGGTTCAAAGCCAATCTCTGCTATTCTGTGTTTGTGTCAACATTGGTCTGCATCCACAAAAATCGAGTGAGAAGACTGCTGTCACTTGCAGGCCCAGAGCATTTCCTTCCTTTTCATTCTCTTCTTTAGACATGACAAGGGGTCATGGTGGGGTACCAAATAAAACCCCTCCATAGGCAGGCACATGGTATTAGCATGTTCCTCCCTGTGAGCGAGGGCCAAGGGCAGCCCTTGGCCACAAGCCAACATTTAGCCAGTTGAGATGATGTTTGATGTGACACTGGATCAATAGTGAACAGAGGAGCAAATGAACAGGAAAAATATACCACAGTAAGTGCAGCTGGGAATGGCAGTGGGAGGACCTGGCAGATGTACAGGGGCTGATTCAGAAGGGAGATGCAGCCCCACCTATGCTGTTGTGAGCAAACTTGCCCTGCAGCTCACGACAATTGCTTTTAAAATGGGTTTAATAACACATGTCAAGATGCCACCTGGTTCCCAGCAGGGAACTGTGGTGGGGACAGGAGTCATACCAGGGTGAGACAGCTTAAACTGGCCTGCAACAAAATCCAAGTGTCAACAAGCTGCTGCTGGGCAGAACAGGTATTCTGACCTAATGGCAGAAATTGCACCTCTCTGCAGGCACAGAAAATGATGGCGGGCTGGAATCCAAGGGGATGAGAAATAAGTATCAGAATAAAAACCAATCATGACTGTTTAAAAAAAAACCCAACAAACTAAGAAACAATTCTGCCTTACAGCACTGCTCCTTCCAGTTTCCTTTGCTGCTTCCCTCCACAGAAGACCATAATTTCGGGGTTTATTTGATCACGCTGTTCACCACATTCAAGCTTGGGCTTAAATCAAAGTCTTGTTTCTCATCAGTTGCCTCAACATGAGAAGATAATTTTTTTTTTTTTTTATTTGCACTATTTTTAGGGGCTACATAAGAGCTAAATTGCCTTATCCTTAAGGAGCTATGTTTTCTATGCATATGATGCTTCTACAGATTTCAATGAATTGTAATTTTGTTAGGCTTGGCTTGGGGTAATAAACACCTTGCATTTCATGTACTCTTAATTATGGAGAGATGTTCTTGTTTTTCACTCTGTTTTAATGCAGAGTACTTGGTATTATCTGTGGGGTTTGGGAGACATTTTTAAACTAGAAAACAACAATTAAACAAGAAGCACACAGAAGAGTGCTGAAGTGTATTTCTAGTAATTTTAAGATGTAACACTTCAGTGTAAAGTTTTCATTTATTTTACATTTTAACTTTTATTTATACTTTCATTCATGCACTCTGTCTTGCTTCACCTCATGTGGGAGCAACACAAAGGAGAGGAAGTCCACAAGACAGATAAACTGCAATTACCAGGTTCATTTCATCAGAGCTGTGCAAAGCATCCAGGTCCGCCTTGCCTCTCTAACAGCTCACCACATCCACCCCGTATCTCTTTGCTAACCTGCACATGCACATGGAAATATCCCCTTTGGCGTGATAAATAAGTTCCATGCAGTGAATCAATTTTGAAAAATTATCTACAGTGACTGGGAAGTTTTCCTTATTATCTTAGTAGTAGAAATCTCAGCTGTGGGCACTTAAATTCTTCTTTCACTGTGGTGTTTTTTTCTATCAGTCTCTTTGGAATGATATACAGAATCTACAGCACAATGGGATAGAAGATAGAGCAGAGAAACAGTCACAGTCCCCTGTCCTGCAACACCTATTCCTTGTTCTCCTAAAAGCAGAAAAAGCTTCTAAGACCAGCCAGAGCTCAGCATGTGCTTGGGAGATCCGCTTTATCCAAAATTCTTGTCCAGCCAGATGTATAGCAATGCCATAGTGTGGGAACACAACTCTTGAAAAACCCCCTCCAGTTCTGCCAGTCCTTAAAAATAGCATCAGCCAGGACAGAAACTGCTTTTTCACTTGTCAATCTCCTCCCTGATGAAAGCAAAACTTCATTCTGAAAGCCACCTGCTTGTGAGCATAGAACACAAAATGCCTCCCTCTCCACATCACTCCACAAGCACATAGACACTTAGAATGTTTTTTCAATAGTTGCTTCTTTCCATAAAGTTCAGTGACAAGACCATTTTAATGCAGTGTGGATTGCACTGTCCTGGTATAAGCGTTCTCATTGCTATCAGTTTAATGTGGAAGACATAGTTGGAAAACGGAATGTTACGATTATTTTGGTTTTTGGGGTTTTTTTAAGAAGAATGTTAGGAAATTAATTCTTTATCACAGGCTTATGTTTGACTATCTTAGATGTTGTGACATCCGGACCAACTCGCAGTGACTTAAGTGTCAGAAATCTACTATACAGCTCCTTTGTAACTGCTGTCATGCTCTAGCAAGACTCATGATAATGGCCTAAAACCTTCACTGTACTTCTTTATGGATTTTTTTGTTGTTGCTGCATTTTCCCCTCTTGGATCAGAACATTACAATCATTCTGCCTAAGCTCTGCAAAACATCAAGCTAATACCTTATAGTTCCTCTGGTAGACATGTTACGTTTGCTCTTGTGCCCCAGACACAGAACTGCTCAAGATGCCAGGTTTCGAAGCTACAACAATTACTCAATGAGTGGCAGAATGTCATCTCTAAGCAGAGATGCTGCCTGTATTTCACCTTTTCCTAACAGGTGCTTAATCTGACCAGGCACAAACATTCAGCCTTCCTTTGGCTAAATCCTACGAAGAGGTGCATAGAAAATAAAGAGCTCCTCCTTCATGCTTCCTCACAGCGCCTGCCTACATCTGTATTCATGCAAGTCAGTAATTTTCAAATCACACGTGCAGTGGATACTGCCTGTAAACTTCCTCTGCGATCCTTGCGAAACGCGTCCAAACCATATCTAGTGCACTTTATTTTGAATAAAATTCTGCTTCTCATCGCAGGCTGTTTCCTTCTACTTTACTTAACCCTTCAAGCCCACACATGGGCCGCCTGTGTGAACTGCAGCCAGAAGAGAATCCCCTTCTCTCTGCCATCCCCGCCTGGCCTCCTCTGCAGCGCCTTCCCGAGAGCCCCTCCCGAGCCATTTATCCGGATCCCACTGAGCAGGAGCAGCGCTATTTTTAGGCCGCGCCCGTACGCTAAGCACCGAGGAATGTGGCTGGGAGCGGGCCCGCCGGGCAGCGCCGACGGCCCGAGAGCAGCGCTGCCGCATGCCGCGGGCTCTGCGGCACCGCGAGCCGGGGCTCCGCCAGGGCTGCGCTCCGGGAACCGGGCGGGGCAAGGCTGGCTGTCCCAGCTCATCCCGCTGCGCCCCAGCACCGGACACCGCCCAGCGCGTGACTCCGGCGCGCCCCTGCCCGCAGCCAGCGTAGCGGAGTCCCGAGGGTCCTACCGCCGGGCTTGGCAGCCCAAGCCCCCCAGTCCGGCTGCTCGCGGTGGAAGCCCGCAGGGCTCTACCGCCGCCGGGACGCGAACCCGCGGCCCCGCAAGCACCGCGACCTCCCTGCTGCGGCCCCGGTGTGTCCCGCTGCCCCCCCGCCGGCGTTATGTAACGGCCGCGCGCCGCCATTGGCCAGCGCCGCCCGGGGCGCGCGGGCGCGGGGGCGGGTCCGGCGCGCGCGCAGTGCTGGTCCCGTCCCTCCTCCTCCTCCTCCTCCTCCTCCTCGTTCTCCTCCCGAGCGGCGGCGGCGGCGGGGCCGCGCGGAGCCTTCACAGCGCTCGGCAGGGCCGCCCAGCCCGGATCCCGCACGGGTGAGCAGCGCCGGGGAAGCGGAGCGGAGGGGAGCGGGGTGGGGCGGAGGAAGGGAAGCGGTCCTGGCCCGGCAGAAGGGGGGCCGCCCGACCCGACCCGGCCCGGCCCGGCCCGGCAGCGGGGCGCGCTCAGCTCTCGGGCCGCCGCTCCCGAACTGCGGCCTCCGTCCGTCTGTCTTTCCGTGGTCACTTCCCTCCCGCGGGGCACGTGGTGGGGCTGCGGCTGCGGCTGCCCCTGCCCCCCCGGGCCTGCCCGACGGCCGCGGTCGCCCCCGGTCCCTGCGCGCCGCAGGCCGGGCCCGGGCCGGGTCGTCTCTCGCGGAGCGGCCGCCCGAGCCCTTCGCTCCCGGCCGGGGAAGCCGCGGTGCCTCGAGCTGCCGTGTGCCTCTGGAAGTGACAGCGGAAGCAGCTGCCGGTGTCCGGTTTTAGGACATGAAACTCCTCTCGGGTTCTGATTACTTACATGGAAATGACCCCGTGTGAAGCATGGCTGTGCTGCGGATTTCAGCCTCGCTTCCCGACAGTGCCCGTGCTGCTGCTGCTGTTATGATTTGGCAGCAAAAAATCCTGTTATGGTTTGGCAGCAGGTTTTCTCAGTGTGTTCTGTTTCCTACGTGCTCGCGCGTTCTTTATTTGGAGACAGTAGCCTGCTCTGCTGGACTCTGGGAATGTCCCTGATAGGGAAAACAACACTTACCTGCGTTGTGCAATTGAAATTACTGATTTGGCCTTGTAGATTAACTCATCCTTCTTTTAAACGAGCTTTGAGATTACTTTTTTCGTCATTTTCTTAAAATAATAATAGTCTAAACAGTACTTTTCTCTGTTTCAGAAACACTCTGTTTCAGCTGTATTAATGTAACTTGCGGTATTTAAACTCTTGGATTTTTGATCTTGGGCATTGTGTGCTGGTTGATATTTTTGAAAAAATGTTTATGGTCGTGTTTTCTTGTCTGTGCCTTAACTAAAACCAGCAGTTGCCAAGTCCATAAAAGCTCAGTGTGGTTGGCTGTTGTAATGTAGTACTTATCAAGGCACTAAAATACAAAGTAATATGCAAACACTTTGTGAAAGTAATTATTTTTTGTTACATCTTAGTATTTTCTGTCAGGAGCTCTCTAACTTCTGGACGATTGCTGTAATGCTGATAAAATGGAAGTGAAATGAAACCTACTGTTCCTTCTTGTGTATGCAAAAAAATTCTTTGTTTTAATAATTTTAAATAGGAATCCAGTGTTCTGATTGAGCCGTGCTGGATGTACGCAGCATGAGGCCCTGGCTGGGGCATTCTGGAGTAGTTGTAGCATCCAGCGAAACATAGACTGGCACTTTTTAGTCTTACTATCATTGAGAGATTTTATCTTACGGAAACTGTTGGACGCCAAATGTATTTCTGTCTGCTTGTTAATGGAATTAATGTTGTGTTCAATTTTATTATCTGTATGGACCTCTGAATTCTCTTTTAGAGAAACTGGTGGGGGAAGAGGAGGGGACACTGAAGATGTAGTGTAAAACTTCTGTAGAGGGTTACATGGTGGTGTTTGATGCCACGAAAGAACCGGGCTGTGGCCTAAGAGGTGTCTCTCCATTCACAAGAGCTGTGCTGCGTCTCGGCCATCATTTAGCTCAGACGTTAGGCACATGTCCAAAAATTTCTACAATACCAGTGAATTTTCACGTGTTGTTGATGTTTCATAGAAAGTTAATTTTCATAATTGTTTTTAAGGGCTTTTAATATATATTTACTAGAGGTCGGTCACTGTTTGGATAGGCTTTTCTCTCACCTTGGGAGGCCGCATGTCCTGATGGGAGGGACTGTGTGGCAGGCCTGGTGTAGCCATGCAGTGTGTCTGTCCCACAAGTAACAAACCTGGGGCAAGTGCCCAGGTTACCCAGAGGAGCAGTGATCAAGCAGCTGCTCTCCTGGGAACACGAGACAATGGACTTTGCTGGCTTTCCTGTGCTTGGGCAGTGTTATGCTTCTGAGAGAGCTGCACAACTAAACTGTGCGTGGGCCATGAGGGACAGGGAGAGAGGCAAGAGCAGAAATTTGGCTGCTGGGTTATATAACCACGTGCTGAATCCTGTTCTGTTGGTGTGCCCAAATCCTGTCTGGTGTCTGCTCTGGGGGTGGGGTGCAGGCTGAATTGGGTGTCCTGGTGGGCTGTGTGCAGGTGGAGTGTGCTGCTGTGCAATGCAATGTCTTGATGCTCCCTGAATTGTTACACTTTTGTCTCATCTTCTGGTGGAGCTTGTAATGGCATATGGCAATGGAATTTACTTCCTTTGTGCTCCTGGGTTAGGTGGAGTAATGGCTTCTGATGCGGGCAGTCTTTTTTCTTTCCAAGAAATCATACGCACGTAAATGTGGCTGAAAATAAAGATACAATAGCCACCTGTAAAAATCACCTTCAGTAAAGAGGAGTGACCCTGTTGTTCTTGGTGTTCCCAACTTCAAAGCAGCTCACAAACACCTACAACAGAAGAAAATAGTACGCCTTGTGTAATACTTTGATTTGCCTTTCTTGAAATTTGTTTCAAGTTCCAGAGATAAAAGTTGAGTCTTAAGCTTTAATTTAAGAAAACACAAACAACCAAACCGCTGAATTTTTAGTACCTTTTAAAAAAGAGAATAAGTTTCTATTAACTGTAAAGGAAACTTTTAATTATTCTAACTGATAACATTTTTCAAAAGTAGAGCTGAATCTTAGTAGAGGAAGACACTTAGAATGGCCTAATAATTCTGGTGTTTATTTTAAGAATGATACTGAACCCAGAGGCTTTACATAGCAAAGAGCTTGAACAGATGTCTGCTGTGTTTGAGTTTTGGGAGTTGTAGGCCTTGTGGACAGAGCGCATGACTGCATTGTCCTTATGGTTATGGCTTCTTAGTCAGATAGCAGCAGTAGTTTCTCATGTTTGTAGACTAAATGTCTTCTTTTTGTTTGTAGATATGGCTCGTGGACAGCAGAAGATTCAATCGCAACAGAAAAATGCCAAAAAGCAAGCTGAGCAAAAAAAGAAACAAGGACATGATCAGAAGGCTGCAGCCAAGGCTGCCTTGATATATACCTGCACTGTCTGTAGGGTAAGAGGAACTGAAGTCACACTAGTCTTATAGGGAGAGGTCTGCCTTCCTGCCCAGAACAGGATTTTTAGAAAATTTTATAGTGGAAACTAAAATACTTAAGTGGTTGTCTAGCTCGTTGGTATAAGAAGCATTTGCATCTGTTATGTGACTTGCTTACAGATTACTCAGCTGTACTGGTAATTGAGATAGAGAATCTGAGAGGTCAAGTTCAGGTCTGATTTGGGTAGTTATTTTGCCTTTTGTATTACAGTGGTCTGCATGTGCTGTTAGTATGAAACAGAACATGTAAGAAGTGTGCGGTCAATTCTTGTTTAGTCTCCACGTGGAAACATATTTTCTTTGTGATGGAATTGGCCTGTCTTGGAGTCAGTGGTTATGGATGGATGTTGCTGTAGAAAGGAGGAGTGGTGGTGCCAAAAGCTTTAATGTGAGCTTGATACACAGTAGCTTTTGCTAGAAAACTTGCTTGACAAGAAAAGAGAAATTTAAGTACTAATCAGCTTGTACTTTTCCTTCTGTCGGGTTTTCCTAAATGCTTCTTTTGGAGCTGAAGGATAAACTTGCCATTTTCACTTCAGTGGTCAGTCTCAGAATTGATCTGCCACTTCAAATGTCTTAAATAAGATTCCAAACTGAGGGTTGATTACTTAAGTACTTGTAACCAGCTCCTCTTGTTGTGAAATCAGGCTGTAGTATCAATCACTTTGGGCATTTGATGCCTGCAACTGTGTCGTAGTAAAGGTCTGAGATAGCTTGTGCCAAGTAGAGACTTGGTTCATGCTGTTCTTGGGCTATTGGTAAACTAAAGAAATAGCTTATTTTGAAAAGGACAAGTGTTTATATTTAAGGTGTTGAAAAAGACAATGGGGAGGAGGAGGTAGGTTTTCCACCAAACCAGCCTGTGAAGTGTAAGATGTGCAAGGAGATACCTAGCCAGAATAACACCATTGATGGACATGCCAAAGCAAGTGTGAGAGTAGTGCTTAAAAGCACCTCTGAAAATAGGCAGTTAAATACTCCATCTTACCCTGCAGCTAAGTTAGTGGTGCTTCTGTCACTACAGCAGTAATCATCAAGGAGGTAGTTGTCTTCCAGGCAAAGAAAATAAAGGTTTTGTAGTATTATTTAAGTTTTGTACTGTGCATAAAGTTTAATGTCTCTCTTTAATCAGACTCAAATGCCGGATCCCAAGACCTTCAAACAGCACTTTGAAAGCAAGCATCCTAAGACTCCACTTCCTCCAGAATTGGCTGATGTTCAGGCATAAAGTTGTCTACAGGTCATTACCTTAATTTTTAATTGATTGTCTGAGAAAGGTATATTATAAATTGGTTTTTTTTTCCACCAACAACTGGGACTTACAACTTGCTTCAGTTCTTTTAATTTGAAAACTACCGTAGGTTAAAGTTATACCCTTGAACTGTTAAAAGTAGAAGAAAGAAGCAAGCTAGTTCTTATATGGATGAAATGGCTGTGGCATTTTGCTGTGCCTGGGGGTTGTTTTAAAAGAGATTAATTTTATTTCAAATGGTCATTCTTAGTGTTGTAGGAATACTTGATTATTTAGTTCTTGCTTTGAAATGTTAGTTTTGCTTTTAACAAAATACGTAAGTACAATCTGTCTGTTACTACAAAACATGTAATGTAAAAGGTCATTTAGTATTTTTCCAACAATTGAGCCTTTTTGTTCATGAAGCTATACAAGTGAATGCAGAAAAATCTGAATTTCTGTGTTAACTGTAGAAGAGATTTCCCAGTAGCCAGTTGTTAGGCTGTAACTGAAAGTGGTTATAATAAAAGGCTGAAATAAGGTAAAAAGCAGTAGTATAGTATTTCATTCTTGCAGAGTTAAGCAGCATTGTGTAATGGTTCAGCTTAACCAAGTTGTTCTTGTTTTTTATAGGTGAAGTCATGACACCTATTGACTCTTCTACTGTCAGACCTTACATAACAAACCTGCAGCTGCTTTTCTAAAACTGTTGATCAGCAAAAATGAAGGGGCTACAGAAACATTCATATTTTTATGCTGTTCCCTCTTGGGCTTCATGCAAAGACAATTCTGTGTAAATGTACAGTTGTGCCCTATTTGGAAAACCTAAAAAATCAGTCCATACTTGTTATAAAAAATTTTTTACAATTGTAATTATATTGATGTTCATATTGTGTAAAATAACTCACTTAATAAAGTAGTACTTTGATTTTACAATATCACAGATTAACTCCTTGTAGAAATTCTGTTTCACCTTTCTGCATTATCTGCCTTATGAAATAATAAAAAAGACAAAAGTGGAATTTTCCCCATTCTGCCAAAACATGAGCAGTATCATTCCACTGCAAGTAATGTACATTACAGTAAATTAATCTTAATGTGGAGAGGGAAGCTGCTCAGATTTACTGTCCAATCTTGAGCCCAGCCACTAGTGGTCAAGCTGATGGCTCAGGGTGCAACACACCCCTGAGCAGCTGCATGAGAATCATGAGACTTTCTCCTACGTTTTTGTCCTATGTACTGGAGTCTTAAGTACTGCAAGCCATTCCTAATGGGATTCCTTTACTGTGAGGGATCGTGTTCCTTGAAGTCATGCACTGGAGGAACTCTGGTTATGCTTATTATCCTTTCTGTTTGGGTAGATGGCTGAGGAAGCTTGAGAGGTGCTGAAATGCTGGCTTTAAAAATGCTTGCCAAATGCTAGGTTAGAGCAGCTCTGCTCTTAGTTGAAAACTGGATTTGAAAATATTTTAAATAATATTTTGAGCAGTCAACCATATCTCTTCCCCCTCAAATGTCTGGTTATTGCTCTCTTGAAGGAAGATATCAAATAGCCAGCCATTAATAACCTTCCTTCACAACCAGCTTAAAATAAGCCTGTTGGAAAAGAGCCAAAGTAACTAAAATAATATGGCTGCTTTAAGAAATTAGATGTGATTAAAGTTGCAATGACAAGAAAAAGCTGGATAATAACTCTGGCCAAGACCATTTCACCAGATAAGCATAGTTACCCCTAAAGTGTTCTGGACTGTGTTCTAATCTGAGATGTACAGCATAAAAGTAGTGGAGAAACATCTGAATTGTGCTGGAAGAAGGTCTACTATACAAAATCCCATCTTGGGCTTAAGAGCTTTAGTTTTGACCCTGCAGTAAGAAGCAATACTAGAATTGCTGTGATGTGCAGAGTTTACAACAGATGTAAAAATTCTGGCAGTCCAAGTAACCCTTGCTATGCAGCAGGACTATACATGACCTTCAAATGGCTTCCTAAAATCTAGGACCATAGTCTCAAAGACTCATTCACTTAAAAGAATGCACTTGGTATTTTATTATATAAAGTCAAAACCTTTGTCTTTGTCCACTCATTTGCTCTTTATTGAACTAATTCTGTGAGACTAGCTTCCTGTCCTCTTTGCTGTGACAGTATCTCTGTAAATACTTACTTTGGCATAAAGTTTCTCTGTATTATAGTCACTCTGGGATAACCTGTATACCACTTAACTTTTATAGATAATGTTATTCTTCTCAGCGTAATCCACTACTGCACTTGTACACCTGACATCAGAATGTAACAATTCATTTATTTTTCTTTAATGTTATCAATACATACATCCTGACAAACTGGCTCCACAAGGCAAGAAATCTGCTTTCAACCTTTGTGCTGTATGGGGGAGAGGTACTTCAATGTTTTAATGCTGTAGTTTGTCTAAAAATACGCTGAGTAGAAATGGAAAAGATGTTTCTTGAGCTGATCGGTATTTGATAATCTGGTTTTACTCTGGAAAATGTTTGGGGATGTATCCCTAAAGCTTGGGCCTGAGGTGAAGTAAATGTTCTATTCCTTCAATTCAGATTGTGTAGCATTAAATAAAATACTTGTTTCATAAACAATCTCTGTTAATGAGCACTGAAGAGCCGGAAAGCTGCATCTTTAGTGAGATGGTTACCTTCAGTTAGAATTGTATTTTCAAAAATCTTACGATGCTCAAGTTGAAAATACCCTGTGAAATGATGGGCTTTATATGTTGGAAGGCAAGGATGATTTTAGTTCAGTAAGATCCCCAGCTACAGTAACTATAATAGAAGTAAATGAAAGCTGTGACTGAATTGTTATAAAGGCTGTACTAAATGTGGCAATACTCCTCAGTCAGAATACCTGCAATACTCTTTGTACCTAAAAGATCAGAGGAAGGACTAGTTTTCCATCATCTCTTCCTGATCTGAAAGACAACACACCCTAGTACCTGGCTGAAGACACAGTTGTGCATTGTAGTGTGGCTGATTAAAGAGAATTAAAAATATAAAACATAAAATGTCATATTTCCTTCCTGCTTTTAAAATCAAGTATTGCTGCACCTAAAAAATTAATTTCCTGGCTGTGGACAGCCATGTAACTTGAAGCTGTCTAGCTATGCAAGAAAGAAAAATAGACATGGAAAGCTTCCTGTATTCCCTTGAGAAAGGTTCATTTCTGTGCAGGGTCAGCATTCAGGTGAGGGGCTCTTACTGTGTCAGTATGGACATCAGCTCTCATGGATACTTGGGGAGCAACTTTTAAGAGGGGTTTTGGATTTTCACAAGCCTTCATCTTTTGGGAATCTCTTTAAGTAGCATATGAAATTGCATTTTAAATGAGGCTTAAAATAATCTGAAAATGTCTCACCTTAGAACAGAGTAAAAAGTTACCAGGTGTGGTTATGATGAGGCCATCATCATGGGGACTACTGAGTAATCAAGAACAGTTTTGCAATTTTTATTACTCAGGCTTATTTCTGTTCCTCTGCTTTACCTATGTAAGGGCTTCTAGATTCTTGCTGTCAAAAAGCTGTGTGAAAAATCCAAGATAGAAGCTGAAGACAGTTGCTGTGTGGCCTTAAGGAGATAGTCTATGCATTGCTCTTGAAACATCTCTGGAGACCATCCCTTTTGGTTATTTGCTGAAAACAATAAAGCTCAAGTAAGTAAAGCTAATGACCATGAGCTATTTGCAAAACACATAGTAATGAAGGAATTTGTGTAATTTCTGTAAACTATACTGATTTATTTTCCCATCTTGATAAGAATATCTAATAGGTGGAATGTCTTTTATTATTATCAGGTACTGATAGGCTTTCCCATTTTCACTGAAACAAGTTGATAATTACTGGGCTTTACTAGAAGCGTGATCTTCCAGAGTCTGACAAGTAAATTTCATTAGTGCTATAGGATCCACAAGCATAGTAAAGGTCAGTTTGTGTTTCTGTCTACCCAGCCACCCTCAGCTATGTGTAATTGGGGGGAACCTTTGTTTCGCCTGTTTAGAACCTTACTGGTTTTGGAGTGCACTTTGAATTCAGCTCCAAATCTCACTTTGTGTTGGTATTCAGTGTGTGATTTTCCATATTCTGTAGCATCAGCTGCGATTTTGCTCTAGTCCAGACACTGGGAGGGTGTCAAGTGCTGTCTGGAATTTTTCTGTAAGTTTTTTAAATTATTTTGAAATCTTTTAATACATTGTCTATTGTGTTACAGGTTTTTGTATAGATAAGGCACAACAGAGGCTCACTGAGGGATTTCTCTTGGGAGCTTTCAAAGAAGAGTAGATTAGGTTGTATGTATGTTTTATAATTCTCTTACATAGCATTTCACACTGGGGTTCCTGGGAGAGTAGGAATCTATAGCTGTCCCAACATAGTTATCTAACTTCAAGCCGTGTCTCAGCTTTTTCAGGTAATATGGCACAGCTTTCCTCTGAGAAATACTGTCCATTAAATATATAAAGCCAAGGTCCATGCAGCACTTTGATGGCATGGCAAATACATTTTTGTGTTCCTTTTCTGTAGCTGTGACAAAGTCAGTGTGCAAAGCCTAACTGAAAGCTGGAGCTCTTTCAGAGGACTATGCATTAAGGGAAATTTCAGGAATCTGTCTAGTCCATCTCCCTACTCTGAGGTTGGATAAAATCTGCCAAGACAAACTACCAGATATTCCTCTAATTCTTAAAAGCTTCCAGTGAAAGGGGTCCCATGATCACAGACCTAGTAATCAGAATGTGTCACTGCTGAACTGTATAAGTGGACAGTTAACACAGCAAGAGTTTATCCCTGCCAATTAAGTCAATTGCTTACTGTTCTTATTGGCAGTAGATGTGATGAATAGTGCCTTTATTTGAACATTGCTACTGTGTTCTTCTAGTCTTCAGAGTTAACCCAGTTAATTGAATCACTCTTCTTAGGTCACATTTTCTAAGTCTGCCAATGGTTGGTGCTCTGGATCCTCTACAGTTTATGCTCTTAAATCATATGGTCCAATATATGACCCAGAGTGCTGGCTGAGGCTTGCGCAGAGAAGCTGGAACAGCTAAGGTCTGGCACTTGCATACACTGGAATTATATTAGGCTTTCTGAAACAACATCTCAGACTCATTTGGTACCAACAATAATTTCCACTTTGTGCCTCTATTTAGTGTCCACATGCCTGCCTCTCAGGGATCTCAGACCAAGCTGTTTACAGTTCATCCAAGTGTGGTATCATGGGGGATATTGCAGATGTCCTCTTTTACTCTAGTCTGTGTTGTTCATGAACACACTGATGGGATATATTGCAGGCAAAGCCTTGCAGGACCTCACTTGACTCTCTTGCTAGACTCCAGGAAGCCTTTGGTAATTGGTTCTTGAGAGCACTTTGTACTGCTGTGATTCTCTTTGTGGTCAGTATGGATTGGAGCCCCGTACCTCTTAGGACTTTGCAGACTGACAATGTCAAAGGTATTTACAACAACAAGGAGATTTTGGATCTTGTGTGCATGTGGCCACCAGGCCAGTTTTCTCAAAGAAATGAAGGGTAGTGAGGTATGCCATAGTTTGTTCCTCACAAATCCATATTGTCTGGCTGTTGCTTGGTTACGTTTTCATATGCATTTACAAAGGGAATTCCATAAAATTTATCCCAGCCTTTTTCCAGGTTTAGGATAACTGACAAGAGACCCTTTATTTTTAAATTCCTTGTGCTTGTCCCACTACTCTCTTGGGCTCTTTCCTGTGCTCTGTGAGTTCTCAGAGAGCAACACTTATGGTCCCTAGTGACGTGGCTGATGGCTGGAGCATCCTAGCATAAGAGTTATTAGCTGTTGCCAACTTGAATTCCATCAAAATCCTCTGACTACTTTAGCTTACTTTTTCAACTTCTTAACATGGTTTGTTAACTTTTAAGTGAAGTCAAAAATGCTGTTTATTACTTACTTGTAAATCTTATCTTGAATTTTCTTTCCTTCTTCATCAGGTAATGGACCTATAGTTAACTTTACCTTTCCTTAGATATTTCTAGTCTTTTTAGAACCTCAGCTGAGTTTTTGAACTCTGCTAATGAAGGTGTTACTGTGTTGACTTTTGAGTCATCTAAAACCCAGTCTTTTGTCTGTCTCAGGATCCACACTCTTATATTTGCAACCACTGTGGTGAACTCTTTTAAATACTTTTTTTTTTTGCATGGTTTGCCCACTGTCAAGCTATCAGCAGCTTTATATGCTCCATCCCGATCCGTTCAAGGCCCCAAACATGCAAGAGCATTCTCATTAAAGTTTGAGCTCTGCTGAGTATTTACTTACCTACAGGCTAGCCATGAGAAGGACCAGGCTGGCCTGATGAATTTGAATGTGCAGTGGTTGTTAACGTTGGATATAAAACTGCAGAGCACTAATTAGACTAAATGCTTGACTGACTTTTCATCAGACATCATTCTTGCCATTTCGTCCTCTAATTTTCAAGACTATCCCTATACTTTAATCATTGCTGCCTATCTTTTCCATATGGATGCTAATGTAATCCAACCTCTCACAAGAGCACATCATGTCTGTCTCTTTACTCTTCGTTTACCAATAGAAGAGTAATATGCAAGCTGCCTCTGTGTCTTTTTCAGTGCTTTGCAAAATGAAAGTATGCCTGGACAACATATCCATGTTAATTGTCCCAGCATCCTTGTAGACCATCAGGATAGGCCTTAATTCTTAATTTGTTATTCCTGATATGCCTTCAAATTTCAGTGGCCATTACCTACTGATAGTTCTTTCTTTTGGTACACAATTTCTTTAGCTGTTGATAGTCACTACATATTTTTCTATAAAGTGGTTTCTTTATTTATTTATTTCCTGTGAACATTTGTGGATCCTTTGAAGAAGGAAAACCTAAGTATTTCCAAACAGAAGAATAATAAAAGAATGATGCCTTCTTTTAAAAAAATGCACAAAAAGTCTAAAGTGTTTGATTGTGTCCTCATGGTATTCAGAATTATTATTATGGACCTTACTTTTGTTACAGTAATGCTTAAGGCAGTTGTATTTTCTGTTGTTGGGAGACACAGCTCAGATTTTATATCACAATGGGGTGTGTGCAGTAAGGGAACTGATCAGGATGTCAATGAAACTCCTTTTTCTTTCCACACAAACTGAGGGCAAAATAATTTTTATTTGTGACTGGTTTTCTCTTGCTGCATTTTTATTTAGAAAGTAACTTTAGATTCATTATGATTTTACAACAATTGCTTAACCCTAAGAGATTTCCTAAGGGATGTCTGCTGCTGTTAGCTCTTATCAGACCAGTGCTAGAAGAGAATATTCTTACTGAAGTCTAAGAAATAGTTTTTATTAAAGACCACATTAAGTAAGGTTAAGAAATAGTAAACAGCTGCTTTTTGCTGCTGCAGTAAATCATTCAAAGAATTTGCTGTTATGCGTCTGAAAACAAGAGCTGTTACGCAGCTGAAAGAATGTGACACTGTTTGCACCAGAACCACCAATAGCAAAGGAGGACAACTTCTCAGCTTCTGGACTGACTTCTAAATGGACAAAGCCTCCCTGTATTTTTCTCAAACAATAATTGAATTCTACATCACTGAAGTCAGTAGAAATTTAATTTTGTCATATGCTAAATACTCACATGCATGTACAGAAAGCTGCTAGCTTGAACACATTTGTAAAATCTATGTCACATATGTTACTAAAATCAGTGTAACTGATGTCTGTATATCAGGAGACAATTTATGCATGGCTGGAAGATGCAGTAGTCTGTCTTGAAAACATATACAGTGCTGTACCAAGACAGACTTTACAAATTCTAATTGTTAATGTCAAAAGATGTTTTTGGGCTGTAGTCACCATCAGTCCTCAATATTTCTCCTGTTCTTTTATCATAAACCTTTTGTTTGGAAACTTTGTGGGCAGTATGACTCTGTGGACCTCAGAGAGGTTAATGCCCTATGGACAGAGATTTGGATACCACTCTCTTAGACACTTCTGAAATTAATTGTCTCTCTAGCTTGCTTTGTGACTCCAGCCAGGACCCAGGCTCTTTGTGTTGTGCCCACTTCCCCACTTGCGGTGGGTGAATGAGTAGGATCACAATAACAGTAAAATTGTCCAATGCTGATACTGCCTTGACAGTGCTGTTTTTAGTCAGTGGTGGCCAGCCTTCACCTTTCACTCCCTACAAAGAGACAGAAGCAATGTGGCATCTGCAGAGTGCTTGCTGGGACTGCACTCCTGACCTGCCACTGTCTCGCATGAGGTTCAAGGAGCCACAGAAGCAGGGTAACTGGTCGTGTCTAACTGGCCCAAGGCCCTTACTGTTAAAACCCTTGGCTAAGCACAGCCAGACTTGTACAAAGGAAGGTATCTTCAAGAAAATCCTGTTGTTCCTGTTTGTGAAAATGGCACTGTAGAGGAAAGGCTTTCTGTCATTATGAGGGACAGTGGAGGATTAGGGCTGCAAAATAAACTGCTGCAGAGCTGGATGAAAAGAAACACTTGAGAAATGCCCAAACTACAAGGCAGATTTTCTTTGGTGCTTGAATTTTTTTTTTAGTCAGGGAGGTGAATTCAGACTAAAGCACCTGGTATAGAATCCTTTTCCCAAGTCTGGGCAAGTGAGCAGTCAGCCCCTGGAAGAGTCTGGTAAACAGGTGTCTGTGTGGGGAAGCTTGTGTTTGGGAACAGGGAAGCAGCGGGGAGTCTGCATTTCTGGAGGAGCTCAGCAAAGACAAACACCTTTCCTTGACAGCTGCCCTGCATGAGGAAAGGAGAAGAGGCAGTGGCAGGACCCCAATTAGACTGTAAGAAAGTTCATTCTGCATTTGCTTACATGAAAGGTTTGCTTTTGAGCACCTAGGGCTGGCTCAGGATTGATTGATTGCTAATGATGGTTAGGGTCCATTTAAAGGCAATAAACTAACAATGTCTTGATGAAAATGTGCTTTATATGGCACTCAGGACAGATATTTTTCAAGTACTGACACACCATCCCTCTAACAAATGTGGTAATGAATGTGCTAAATGTTTGGGGATTTTTTCTCCTCCATCCCTACTTGTTGTAGGTATGTCTATACAAGACCTCCTTGTGGTGCACTCATCCTTACCCAGAAAGTCTTCTCTTCAAGTACAATTGAACAGGCTTGTATATAATTGGGATGTCTCACGAAGAGAAAAACTGTATGGGAACTTAAACAAAACTAATGCTGAGACTTCATTGTCAGCAGTGAAGTTTATGAGCTGCTTTTGACCAGAATTTGACTCCCACAGATGACATGCTGTAGAGCTAGTAGGGAGAGAACAGAAGCCCTTCCATTTCCAGGAAGCTCTGTGGGAGAAAATTAACAGGAAACTCCAGTGAAAGCAGTCCCCATTCAAGAGAAGACTAGAACAGAAAAATGGGAACATTAAAAAGTTCCACCAAGAAAACAGTATTGTCACCTTATGAACTTGACAGCCAAAAAGTGCTGCTTTCCAGAGTTTTCTTTGCAAGAGACCCTGGCTCTCGGGCAGATACAAGCTCCACTAACAGCTCGTTGCCATTGTTGCTAAACTGATTATGAGAGAAAGTGTTGAAATGTTGCTGCTCCTGATGGTTAGTTGTCCAGTTTCTTAAAATAAATGAAACTGTTACTGTCCCCTTAGAGAGTGATTGGAAGCAGATTATAATAAAACAGATGGTGCAGAGTTTAACTTGAAATCAAGATTCTTATTGAGACCGGTCTGTCTCAAGCCACTCTTCAGGCAAATTGGTATGCAGAGACATTAAACAAATAATCCCAGTGGTCACCCTTGGATCAGTTTCTTAGTTAAAGATTTCAGAGTGCAGGACACATTGCTAATCTTTTAGGAAGGCATCTCTTGTTTTTCTTAAGGTATAGTAAATACCACCTGTTTTAAAAGGTGGATCCCAATCTGTGGATTTATATTGTGTAGAAATGGTCCTTCTTTTATTTTAGTAAGACCTATCAAAACCAACACTATTTATAAACCTTTTTTGTCTTCTGACCATTGCCATTTTCTAGTTTCTCCATTCTTATGGCAGTCTTTTCTTTATCCCCATTTCCAGCCAGCTTTCTAGGAGAGCTGTATTAAGTCTTTCCTCTCCAAAAACATGAGAGAGCTACCGTTTTTACTCCAAATAACTCCCCGGTCTTCTTCTTTATTGTGGAATAAATCACAGCCACTCCCTCTGACATTTCCAAATGACTGTCTAACCAAAAGCTGTAGCTCTGTACCCCTGAAAGAAAACTCTTAGCCCATAACTCTTCTACCCCTTAATCTTTTTCGCAGTGCTACAACTAGCATGTCCCTTTGGATTGCCCATGAGCCCTTGGTTTGGGTCTCCATCTTGGTCCCTCTGTATGAGTTAGAAGTCTTGCCAATTCTTCTGCCTTCCTTAGTCAGTGCTTTTTTCCAGGTCCTTAACATCTCCTCTTTGCAGCACCTCTTCCTCTAATGTCCAGCCTTCACATACACTGCCTGGCCCTGTTCTTTTCCACACTCTTGGAGAGTGTTGGTGCAAAAAGCTGCCCAAAAGATCATTGTCCTCATCTGTTGTTTCCTGTATTCTCATCTCCTCCTTCCTCACTCTCAGTCTGAACCTCTCTTCCTTCCTTCAAAACCCTTCTTTGCCAGGAAGCATCCAGAAGCTGATAGCAGCTGTCAGGCTATTCTTGTTTTTCTCCCAGTCTCTCCTATTTTCCAGCATCTTCCCAGCCCTTTGCAGCATCCACCAGTGCTGACTCTAATAGCACCCAGCACAGTTGTCTCCAGCTCCATGGCCGAACTTCCCAAATTATCACTGGTCACAGCCACACCATCCTGTTTCTCAGGTCACATTGACAAGTCTTTCTCCTGCAGAACAGGTACAGAACTTACTGCAGCTGATAGATGCTGAAACAACTCAGTCTCTGCCTCTCTGTGCTCCTCACTGGATAAACAGCTTGTGAGCAGCAGAGGAGCTCCCTTGCTCCTTCTTCACTGAGTTAATAGTTTATTCCACAAAGTCTTTGCTTTTCAGACTATATATTTTTTAATTCTGATTTACTGCCTTGGCCCTTAGCATTCAAATTCATCTCTCTTTTTTTAAGACCACGTTTCCCACCTCTGCCATGCTGCCTTCTCCTTTCCATCCTTTAATCACACATGTCCTTATTTAGTGACAGGAAACTGGCAAGTCAGAGACATAAGGGCAAGACTTGGGACCGAATGGCACAGAGAGCAGGGTTGCACATCCACAGCCACCCCCACACAATGCCCTCTGTTCACACAATGCCTATTCTGTTCACTGTTTGCTGTGCAATTGGCAGTATAGTAGCGGACAGGTAAGTTTTTACTGCCGTTATGAATGTGCAGCTGGTAGAGTTAACCCAGAGAGGAGGGTTTGAGAGCAGCCCAAACCTGCTCTCCTTAAACTTAAAATCACTGTGAACCTAAGCAGCCCTTGTTCTGAAGTGAGCAACCAGACAGCTCTTTAAAAAACCTTGGGTGTGTTTCACAGTATGTACTTAACATAATTAGTTCCCAGGTCAAGGCTTACCACTCTGGTTTTACCCCCAGTGAACCCTGAACTGACAACTCCTTGCAGATGGGCTTTGCTGAATTTCCAGCATCTCCTGCCCAACCTGCTTACTTCTTCCTCTTCCTTGTGCTTCATCATCTTGTTTATTTTTCATTGAGTGTTCTGTCTGGAGGCACTTTCTTGTGTGAGGAAATGAATCCCCAGCCCACCTGCCCTCCTCCTCAGCACAGTGCACAAGTGAGAGTGGGCATTATAAAATCCACGTAAGGGATCCCACCTACGCAGCGCAAGTGCTGAATAAATCTTAGGAGCAGGACTTGCTGAATCCAGCCCTTGGATTTTCAATGTCAGGCCAAGAACTGGTCTTTGTTTTGTGAGCCATCATTTTTCCATTTAGCATCCTCTCAGGATCATTAATATGCCTTAGTCCACTCTGTTATCCAAAGTGTAGTTTGCGTGTGTGTTTTGCTTTATCCTGTATTTTGAAGAGCATCATTACTTTCTGGGCACAAGCAGCCAGGTGCTGGATTTGTTCAACTTGACTTTGCATAAATATAATTCATGTATGTCTTGATATGGCCCTTTCAATTGACAAAAACATACTTTGGATGCTGATTCAACTTTAGTTGTAGGATTAGCTCAAAATTTGTAATTGCCTTTGTAGGTGCCATTGCTTCCTGCACATACATTTTCCATTAAAAAAAGAAATCCTAGCTGTTTATAATCACAATTTATAAAGCTATATTTTCAGTCTTAATCTCTTGCCATTTCAGACAGATCTGCAGGAGTAATTCTTCAAGCAGCTACCAGAGTATTCTCTTCCATGGTGATTTAAATTAGCCAAACAATAACCACTTCAGTAATTAAAACACCCAAAAAAATCAGAAAGAAAGGCTTCCCATTTAAGTCTATGTTAAACCAATTCATTGGAGTGACACAGTTAAAATCTTGGGGCCAAATCCTGCTTGTCCTCCTCATATAAGTGCTGCTTTTGAGAGCAAATGGATGAGTGAGAGCAGCATTGAGTCTATACATTAATAATGTATATCCTTTGACTGACAGGGAATGGGCTGACAGAACAAATGAAAGCACCCTGGGGTAAGAGGAAGAAAGCCTCAGTTTGTGGCTTCAAACTGCACAGGAATAAAAGTACATTTTGTTCCACTATTAAATAAGAAGATTGGGGATATAATACTGTCTCTTCTGCAGCACTTCCATTTTTTGCTCTTGGCAAAGAGGATAAAGCTGTCCACAGCTGTAATTGTTCTGTCCAGCACTCACATGCCTGGGAGAATTAATCGTGATATGCAAAATCTAACTCCTCTTAGCTGCTGAGCAGCATACCCGTGTATAGCCAACATCTACTACTGGCCTGTGAGTCTGAGCCACCACGGACTGCATGCTCCGTGTCCCCTGCACGCTGCGAAGCTGCCGGCTTCACGCCTGGGGTAGCTCGTGCTGGACATCCAGAGCCTCCTTCTTCTTTTCACTTAGCTTTGTCCTGGTCAGAAAGGCATTCAGCTGGTTGGAAATGGAGACAAGAGCTGCAATCAGCCCAAACCTTGTGGCTGCAGCGAGGGCAGGATGCACTGGGAGGGTGCCTCCAGTTGGTGGCACAGGGCTCCTGCTGCCCACGAGCAGCCAGAGCCAGCCTTCCTGGCTTCATCTGTCTCAGGGGGTTTAATGTTAATTTGAATTGGATTTACTGATTACCTTTCTTTGCAGGTTGTTTGTTTTGGGGGAGATTTTTTCTTTGTTTGTTTGTTGGGGTTTTTGTTTGGTTTTGGTGGGGTTTTTTTTGCAAGAAGAATTCTAGACAGAATTAATACTAAGAGAAACAAAGCAAATTCCAGGAACAAATTACCTCAAATTTTGCACAGTGTAATAAAAGTGCACTTCTACCATCTTTCCAGACATTCAATAGTGATTGTTATAGTTTGAATTATTTCATAGTGTTCTTGTCTAGCACTTGCCAAAGGAATGCTTCCCTTTTCGTTACTGGGCTGTTTCTCTGGATGATTGTTGTATTCCTATTGTACCTGATATGTTGCATGCCTCCAGAGCAAAGCCAGAAAACTCCTGCATCGGTGCTGAAGGTAGCCAGGGAGGGTGAGTCAGCTTTTCACCTCCAATCACAAAATTAAGACTCAGTAACCAATGAAGACCTGCTAATCAGGGTAAGCACCTTGCCATTTCCTTAGTTTTGAGCATGTAATTTCTACTGAGATACAATTATTACAAAAAAAACATATTAAAAGAAGCATGTTTGAATACTTCACCACCCAAAGGCAGAATGATGACCTTGCACCTGGGCACCCCTTCAGCAGAGCAGCTGAGCTGAGCTTTATGCAGCTGCATTTCTTCGCCAGCTTGCCCTCACACATGGTCATTGCTGGGACATGTGCCCAAGGCCAGCTCATGGGAATGTCTGCAGCTGTCAAGCCTTGTGGATGGATTCCACAGTCAGGCAAACCTAGTGTTGAGACCCAAGAGCATGAGGGAGGACAGCAAGTATTCGAGACAAGGGTGTTGACTGCCCCATGTGACATAGGATGTCCTTGGGGTGAGGTGGGCATTGTGAGGGTTGTGAAAAATAATAGCCCTACTGGTTAAATGTGAATATGTAACATCATAAATTCTTTACAACACATAAAAAGAACTACTAGGAAACAAAGACGTGTTATAATCATGTGCACTAGTTTCCAACCTGCCATTTGAAAGCTTTCTTCTTCAGTGGCTGTAAAGCAAAGGGCCTGGATTGAGATCTTCCTTTGGTCAACAGGAGAAGACACATCCCTGAAAGGCACAACTTCATACCCGAGGTAGGACTCAGGATAGGGGAAGATGTCTTCTCAAGGGACTTCACTCCTGTATTTTGACAACTAGTTTAGAACTTCTAGAAAGTCAGTGTGCATGAGAGCAGTCCTGCTCCTGGAGTCTAAATGCCTTTGGAGCATGACCCAAGCTCCTGGGTTTTATGGATAAGCAGATACACTTCATTTTAAAAATACAGGTAATTTTTAAAAAGTATTTCTCTTGCTAATGTTTTTTTAAGACTTCTTTAATCCTACTCAGCTGTCTGGCTGAGGCTTCTCCAAAGCCAGCCAAGCTCTTGTTGAGCAGAAGCAGGGGACATTGCAGCTCTGCAATCCCAGCAGCAGGCTAAAACCCAGGGCAGGTGGCACCAAGCAGCCACTGATGACCAAAGCAAGCTCAGGCCACCCTCAGGCCAGGGCTGCCTGTTGCTGGGCATGTGAAATGGTGTGAGGCCGTGCAGCCCTGAGGTCTGGGGAACCTGAGGCTGGCTGACAGGAGATGGGAAATGGCAAAGAAAGCAGAGAGTGGACAAACCAGCAGTGAAAGCTGGGGTGATTGACTTAGAGGAGAGAGAGGAAATCGGAACAGGCGGAATGACTAGAGACTGACATGAGTAGGGAGTTGAAGGAAGGGGGTGCTGCTAAGCTGGGAGCAGGTCTTGGCACCCCCTGGGGATGTCCCCTCCCAAGCAGAACATGGGGCCCAGGAGTCCTCTGCTGTGAGCAAGCAGTGAAACGGGGTGCCCATGGCAGGGCAGGGTGCCAGGACCATGGATTGGGCACTCTGTGCAGTGGCCCCAACCAGCACTAGGGGTTCATTGTTTGGTGGTGGAGGGGTTAATTCCACATATGAAACCCTGTGGGGAAGGTAGCAACGCCAGACACCCACAGCTGGGAAATACCACCTACACAAACCTAAATTCAGTCTCTGGAAACCAGTTACTGTGATACTGTCTCTAACGGCAGCCCCGCAGGCATCCGTCCCTGCAGCACAGGGCCAGGCATACTCCTGGTGGTCCCGTGGCAAAAGGAGATGCAATCCCTGCCCAAGGACACATTATCTAGCTCAAGGAGAGAGACAACCCCATTCTTCCATCATTGCTTCATTAGAACCTAATGTAAATTTGAAGTGACGAAGCTATCGGGAGTTGACATTCATTCAAGTTGGATTTGCTGCTTTCCTTCCTTTTCCCCAGGACACCCTCAGTTGCTGGTCCATCAACAGGGGAAGGTAGAAGCTCTCCATAGATGGTGGTGCTCATCGCTGCCCTGGCTCAGCAGCAAAGTTCCTGCCAGCCTAGGGTAATGGATGGTAGATAAGTTAGGTTTATGCCTGTGTTCAACCAGGGACATTCCTGAGCTGAAGATCCCATTTGTTAGTACCCATTTTACTATATAAAAATCAGGAAGGGCATGACCAGCAGATCCCAAATTTCTTCTCCAGCAGGTCTTTAGGTAGCTGACCACTAGCAGCTGATCCTCAGGAGCTGTGTGTAAAACTTATTTTTCCCAGCAAAGGGCTGGTGTTGGTTTGTGATTAGCTCCTTGCATTTCACTCCACAGCAGAAAAAGCAGGCCATAAGGTATGACAAACTGCTGGAGTGTTTGAAAAATCAAGAAGCTCCTAGAGTTGTCAGATGCTTGAAAATGAGACTTTAGGTTTTATTTGGATATCTGAAATTATGACTATGTTCATAATTTCTGTGTAGCAGCCCTGCTGCATTGGGCTCACAAAGTTAAGGTACTCTGTCTGACAGAGGCAGCAAATAAGTGAGTTTGTGTCCTGGTCACCAGCAGATCAACATCAAAATGCTAATGGTGGGACTGAGAGCTGGTGCCTGCTTCCACACTTCAGGATCTAGATGGGTGCTGCCCGGTTTTCCGAGCCCAAGGTTTAGAGGTGTAAATCTGACTGACCATCACAGGGCTGTAAATGAGGTCTGGCCTGTGTGACACAGTGTTTTTGGGGTGGCCCAGGCCAGGCACAGCTCTGTAATCAGGTATTCTGTGACACCGTGACCCATCCAGCACCAACCACGGCTCATGTATGTAAGAGAGCTTGAACCTGGAGCTGGTGGCTGCCTCCAGACTAAGAAGGACATGCTCCCCTTGCTGGGTACATGGGCCTGGGCAGGAGACGTGGACAGACCAGCTGGTCCTTCCAAACCAAAAGGAGAGTTTTGGCATCCTCTCGGAGATAGTAACAGTCCAAAACATTTTTGCTTGACATCCCTTTCATTCCAGCTCTGCTCTTCTACCTAGCCAAAGGTGCAGGGGAGGCAGCAGTCTCTCCAAGGGCTCCTGTGGGCTGCACTGCTCCCCATCCACATGGGGATCTCCCGTGGGAACTGGCTGCTTGCTGTGCTTCAGAGGGAGTGGAGGTTGTGCTCTGTACACAGTGAAGGGAAGCAGAGGGATGCTGTGCTCATGGCTGATTAGCGAGCTGGCTCAGCTGTGTTAGTTTGTTCCGCGTTTAATGTTAGATTTTAGGAATGCTGGATGTATTAGATTCTCAGAAAATTAATTGTCAGGGTGATGCAAGACCTTTGTGCTCTTTACTACTAATCAAAGCTAAATAAATAGTTTTTTTTCTTGAACATTACAACTTTAAGATTTGGTTTTTTTAGATTTTAAGATTTAAAGACCAAGTTCCCTGAATGTCACCATGATGCAGTCAGTGGCACTGCTCTTGCTGGTGTATTGGCGCCCTTTTCTCATCCCTCTTCCCAGCTCACTCCTCTGCTGAGAAAACCCTCATGGCCCCACTCCTTTATCTTTATGCCCATAACCTGCTCATGCTTTCCTCTCTCTCCTCTTTTCCTCACACAGCTCCTGGGCCAGGGATCCTTTCCAAGCTGCCCCAGACCTCTTCAGTACTATACTACCTTTCTTCCTTTCCCTCAGTGCCTCGGGTACCCAGGAAATTCCCTTAATTAGGGCAAGCCCAAATCCCTCCTTCTTTCTGAAAACCATGAAATATTTCACCTACTTTGCTAAAGCACAGAGCCAAATCCACATTGCAAACCAACCACCCAGCCAGTGTACTGCCAACCAGAGTCTGCTGTAAGGCAGGATTTTCCCTCCTGCCCTCTCCTGCTTTCACACCCTCCTTTTGCCTCAGAGCTTATTTCACATGGCCCCACCACGGGCTGCACAAGAACCAGCTCTGTGAACCAGCACCCATGGCACACACCAGCATCTCGGAAGAACGTGCAGCATTCTGGCTGGCATCCCACAGTATTCCCGATACTTGCATGGAGCTGGGGCTCCTGCACTGTGTGGTGTGCTAGAAGGCATTGGGGTTCAGGGCATCAGCATCAAATAGGGCTATTAAAACATTCCTGTTTTATTTCAAAAGCTCTACTGAATGCTACAATTTGCATCATGATGGACATGGACCAGATTCTGCAAATAGGGTTTAAACTACATATTTATTTCAGACTCAAGGCAATGAAACAGAGAAGGCTGAAAGTATCCGTTTATCCTTTGCCTTCATTGGGGAGCTTTCACATGTTGGCATGCTCTGGAGCTTGTGGAGCACTTCTGGAACATCAGGTCAGGACCCCAAGATGCCAGTCTCCCTGCCCTGGTGAGGAAACCTCACCACAGATGCTTCATGAAGAAAGAACAAAAACACACTGAAATCCACCTTTTGTCGGCATTCCTGGGTCATGGTGAACCTGGTGTGGTACTGGCAGAGCAACCAGTAATAGATAGTGCTGTATAAATAACTACAAAAAAACCAAGAAAAAGCCAAGTTAGCTAGATTTGTCCAAAGTGACACAGTCAGTGTGAATCCTGCCTTGGAGCAGCCTGCTAAGCAGTAAGGTATTCCAAGACACTGCCAGTTCTGTTTTCTGTGGTTTCCATTTGTCAGTCTCTCCTATAATTGTCTCATCTTCAGTCTGGGGCTCTGCCTGTGGCTGGGGCTCATCTTCCTCCATGACCAGTTCCTCAGAGAACAGCCCCTCTGGCTTAATAGGGCCAGGAGGTGCTGGCAGGAGGTCTCATCCTGCTGGCAGCTCCTAAGGATGGTCTTGGGTCTGTTGCTGGCCTTCTGGAACACAAAGCTAGGGGAATGTTCAGTATATCTTTCCTTGGTAAACATTCCTGGGGAAAGTGGTGCAGCAGCAGTTTAGCACACACTCCCTTAACCTGGAAAAGGAAAGGCAGCTTTGGACAAAAGGACAACGTTGGCTCGTCACAGTCACAGGCTCTGTTGCTGTTGCTGGTGAGGAGAGCAGCACCAGGCTGCTGTGTAAGCAGGTGCTGAGGCAGAGGCAGGGCATCTCTCACCTCTGCAGCGAGGCAATGGCTGTGATACAGCCATTCCCTTAGCCAGCTGAGCCCCTGGGTTACTCTGAGCACTGTGGCCTCAGCCCCAAAGCCCCCCAGGTCACTGTGGAGAGGTAACATGAGTCCATTTTTGCACCAGGCAGTGACCAGCAGTAAGCTCCAGAAAGGCAGCTCTATTCTCTTTGAATCCTGCCCTCAGATAAGCTGAAAACACTTCTGCACCATGTTTGACAGCTTGGGCATCACTTCTGAAGGCTGCCAAGCTGATAACAGCAGCAGAACCCAAATAAGCCACGTTTGCTGGAGCTGAGCTCCCACCCTAAGTGTTGCAGAGATGCTCACTGTTCTGACTCACACGGTTTATCACAGGGTCTCTCCTCAATCGCTGTATTCTGCAGAGCAAATACCTGGTCCCTTCACTTTCCCATCTCTTTACCTACTATATCTAATACATATTATTCTAACAAGATTATTTTCACTTTGCCAGAGGTCTCTGGTTTAAGAAGGCCTATATATCTAGCCTTGGTCTACAGCAGCAGTTCCTCACTCATTGGAACTGTTTGTATAGCATAGCCAGGGTTCAGCAATATCAAGGCCTGTACAAATTTGTTTTGCTGTTAAGTTCTTGTAGCAGTAGTTAGTTTAAAGAAACCAAGGGGTTATGAAGTGGTCCCATGAGAGCAGAGGTAATTGGCTTAGGTTATTACCATGATCTCTTGCAAACAGCTCCCCAGAATATCTCTGCTAGCAAGGCACCAGACTAGGAAACAGGGACTCCTCCAGACTGGCTTACCTGTCAGGTGTCACCACCCCCCTTGCTGGCCATGGCAACGTCTCTGATCAGAAGATGATTCTTCCCCACAAGACAGCTGAGTGATAGGCTGGCTATGGTGCTGGGACAGCTGTATCTCTTGGAAACCAATAAGCTGAGTTTCATAACCCGTGTTCAGTAAGTTCCTTTACATAAGAACGTGAGGTTGGTCGCTCAGGGTTAGGCCAGCTGGGCATGGGAGCAGCCTGCAGCAGAGCCCATGTGCTGACTGGAGCAGGGTGTACCCAGGAGGCACTTGTCCCAGCACTCCTCCAATTCCCAGCCATTTCAGGTGAATAAAACAAGCCACGGTTGGCTGACAGTCTTTTTTTTTACCTTGTGCAAATTTCCCCTGAGCTGCGCTGTTGTTATTGTGCAAAAACCAGAGCAAGATATGTATTAACTCTCAAAGGAAGGGAACTAAAAAAGCTAGCAGGAGCAGGGCACCCTCATTAACTCCTTTGGCTGAAAGTGGGGCACTCACCTGCAGCAGCAGCAGCAGCCTCTGCCTGGGCTGGGGGAGAACATGTGGGGGCCACTCACCCATCACCCATGGGCAGTGGGTGGGTGGGTGAGAGGGGTTGAGGGTCATACTGAGATACCAAGCCATAGCCCTGCTGCAGTCCCAAAACATGAGGGACCTTAAAGGGCCATGGCCTGGATGACAATCCCACCGGTGCCACAGAGGGCAAGTCCTGGGTCTTAGGTAGGGATAGGCAGGGATGGGTGTCCAAAACCATGCTAACACTCTGGTTCTGGAGCACATGGTGTTTTCATGAAGAGCTCAAATAACCTTTTCTTACAGCTGATCAAGAATAAGGGGATTTCAGTGTGATGTGGCCTCTGTTCTGTGCAGCCCCTCTGTGTGAGTGCCCATGGTGAGGCAGCACCGAGGGTTCCTCACCCCCAGGCAGGCTGAGCTGTGGCAGCCGCTGCCAGGCTGGAGCTGCACCAGCCATTAACCAGCAACAGTGCTGCTGGCAAAGCAGGCTCTGGTCTGTACAGAGCATGGGGCATGTCTGCTGTTCCCTGAGACACCTACAGCATGCCATAGCCACCTGCCTGTTCCCTTGTCCCTCCATAAAGCACAAGTCTGGGCTGAAACAAGGCCAGAGACTCAGCTGACTCAGACTGACTTCCCTTTCTCCAAAAGTTAGGTGTTACCAATATCCTAAGGGCCTCTACTGTTTCAAATTGAGATTCAAGGGCATGGTACAGCTGGAGAGCTGCAGCCAGCATCTAAGCCAGCTCAGCTCAGAATCTGGAAATCAATATGGGTCAAATTTTATTCAGATCCATTAGCAATTGCTCTGTTTGATACCATGATAAAAATAAGGATGGGCATTCAGCTGGTGAATCCCTGCTTTGTTTTGTGCTGGTCTTCTGAGATCAAAGTTACTGGTGGCTGCATTTACTCTTTAACCTAATAATGGCAAAATGTTTAGCATATTTTATATATTCTGGCCTCAGCTTTAGACTTGGGTGACAGACAGTACTTCCCAGAGAAGCAGCAGCCTTTGAGCAGCCCAGCATGATGCATCGCTGCAGTGCAAGAGAGGATGTAGGGCAGAGTTGGAGCAGTAAGAGAAGCCTTAACAGGAAAATAATGAAGCTATAGCACAATTTCTGGTTATTGCACAAGCAATATTTGGCCAAGGCACTCAAGCTTTCATATCTATCTCTGTGAGAAAAATTCACAGACATTTTACTCATACATAAACTGCCCATCATGAATAAACCAGGAAAACTCTGCTGGGACATCACAAGGGAATGGAAAAATTACTAAACCCAGCAGAAGGTAACTGAGCATCATCTCCTTGTGTTCTGGTTTGCTCAGTCATGTCAGGGAAGAAGTGGTTCAAAAACTCACAGGAAGGGCTTTAATTCCATTCAGACCTGGGAATTGGAGCCCAGGGATGCTCAGCACTGTCAAGTGGGGTGCAGGTCTCCAGCCACAGGCACTGCAGCATGGGGAAATGCAGCAGTGGGGTACAGGGCCTTGAGACACCCTGGATAGAGGCATGAAATCACTGCTCTCCTTTTGCATAGGATTTTGTGGCTCTCCCTGGATATATGTCCACAAACATTTAATGGGAGTTTTGTTTGCTCTGCCAGCAGAGCATGATACCATGCTGGGACCCCTCAAAATTCAACCCCTAGCTACGACACTGGGAATTATTGCTCCTACCTTCAAGGTGCAAAGACAGCGCTGCTGGCAACCGGGCCATGGGCTGGCAGGGGGCACAGGCTGGGTGGGGTTCATAGGTATGAGCCCTTGCCAAATGCAGGGCTGGGCTGCAGGGCTGCAGTGCCTGCACACGCTGGGGAAGCCATACATTTGTTTATTGCAAATGTCTCCATAGAAACTCCTTCTCCAGGGCTGAAGATGTGGATCCTGGAGCTGTGGTGGAGCAAGCTTTCTGCCCCCAGCACACCTCCAGCAGCTTTGGCAGTCTTCACAGCAGAACTGTTTGGCAGGAAATAATTCAGACTAATGTATCCCCCTGTGCTCCTAAAATTGTATGGAATTTAAAATGCTGAATGAACTAAATCATTCTAAGTGTGCAAGCAGTGTAATTGTGAAGAGAGGCAAATATGCCTGCCTGTTCCAATGCTTTCCAGCTATAATTCTTGAAACCATATAGCTTCAAAATAAAGGAAGCTGAGAAGCAGAGAAACTGCACCAACAAAGAACTGCTCCAGGCTCTAAAAAGGGACAGCAAACTCAGGACTTTCAAAGGACAGAAACAGCTGGAATGGTTGAATTCTTACCCCTTCTTCAGACAAACACAGAGTCACATGCTACCAGGAAGGTCTCAGTTGCTGACATGGGCATTATAAAAGTCCTTTGCCACATCTTGGCCTGTAATTGACCCAACCAACAAGCAAGAGAACACATAAATCAAAAGAAAACAGATTAAAATGAACAAGATATCTAGAGAAGCAAAGGTGGTAACTGAACTGAAGTAACTTTTCAAGAGGCTGCACTGGGAAAAGGAAGATGAAATGTATGAGAGCAGGAAATTTGATGAACAAGGCACAGCCTTGGGTGTCAGAGGGTGTTAGAGGCTGCAGTGCTACGATGGGTTAATGAGGGAGAAGAGTGCAAAAGCCTAGGGCAGGGGAGGGAACTAGCTGGCATCCCAGGTAATTAACAAGCAGCAGGAGAAGGAACAGTTCTCCTTTGGACTAACTCCTTTTAAAAATAATAAAACAATTATGATCCTGTTCCATGGCTTCTTCCTCCCAGGAGAAGCCCTGGGGACAGGCAGGGTGTCTGAGGCAAGGAGCAAAGTCAAGGAAGCACATAACCCTCTTCCCTGGGTTACACAGCCAGGTGGCTGCTGCAGCACTGTGCCTTTACCCTCACCCTTCACAGGGCCGTGCATTTGGAAAACTGCTTTCCTGTTTTAGACCCTTGTATTTCACTGTCTGGAGAAAGAAAATGAGGGAGCTTGAAATGCAATAACTCATAATAGGGCTGTGCCCTTACACCAGACTGCACTGCATGATAGCTTTAAAGATGCTACCACATAGTAGCCCTGAAGTGACCTTTTAATTCTTCCTCCCTCTGTTTAATTACTTTATGTATATATAGATAGATCTGGATTGTATCTGCTCTGAAGTCTCAGTTGCCACCCTGACCCCTCCAGTCATCCTGACCCCACTCATGGCCCAGTGTTGTCTCCTCCTGAGCTGGGATTTCACTGTGCCATGCCTGCTTTTGGACCTCCCTGGGGAGCCAGAGCTGCCCAGCAGGAGAGATCACACAAATATAAATGCTCAGCTAAAAATATAGCAATAAAAAATAATAATGTTAACAACGAGTTTTGGCCTCACACAAGTGCCCACCGTAGATCACAAGCTTGTCTTTGCCACACATGGGAGCAGGAGCTGACCCTGGCAGTGCCCAAGCCCTGTCCTGCCACCTCCAAGGGACAAATCCTGCCTCCAAGTCCCTGAGCTGGCTGCTGACAAGCTGTGAGTAGGAGGGAAGGGAGGAGGATGAGAGCCAGGGAGAGGCTCTCCTCTCCCTGCAGCCCCCAGAGCAGCTCCACCACTCTTCTTGCCACCCTTCCCCCCACCCCAGAGTGGCACCTGGGCCCCAAATGCCCCTTTCCCAAGGGGACAGCAGACCCCTACCACTGTGTCCACATGAGGTGCCAGGTAGAGGGAGCTGAAGGGGAAGACAGCTAAAGTGACACACCCTCTGCCAATGTCAAGTCACTCCTTGCCCCCTCCTATTGCTGGAAGCATCGCTGGCACAGCAGGCGCTGGCCCCTGCTGCACCTTGGGCACCAGAGACAAAGGTGGACTTGGCAGGACTTGTTGGGTCCATGGCATGTGCCACTGTGAGCAGCTCAGTGGGTGTAGTACAGTCAGCGGTGCTCAGGCTTGGCCCCATGTCCCTGGCAGCTGCCAGCCTGGGGCAAGGGAGATGAACATGGCTGCTTTTATTTTGGTTCCTCATGGTTCTGCTGCTTTTGGCCTTCACCCTGTCCAATGTGGGCCTACGGGACAGAAATTAAGCCTGTCTGGGCATTGTCTTCCCTTGCTGTAGGTTATGCACCACCAGACTTTCCCAGGCTGGTCCCTGGCAATGTCCAAGTGTGAATCCCTGCAGCCCCAGGAGGTGCTACACCTGCCCCGTGGTTCTCCCATAGGTCTTGCAAGCTGCTGCCGGCGACAAGTTTCCCCTTTTCATTAGCCACATGGATGCTGACAGCATCACACATCCTGTACTACAAATAGATTATTTGTGGCCCCAGCCTCCCTCTCATCAGGTACTAATGAGGTTTTTGTATACAGCCGCAGTGCCTCGTGTGGCAGGTGGTGCTGGATTACATTTAGATTATTCCTGTTCTGCTGGTTCGTCTCTCCAATATGCTAACTCATGGATAGCTTGGTTGTGCTTATTGCAGGAGCTGCATCAAGGACCTTTTCAAGACACACCTGCCCAGGTGCTTGGTGGGAGCTGCAACTTTGCCTAAAATGGAGAGCAAGGCCTTCTGGTAGTGTTGAAAATAACAATTCAGCTCAACTGCTGCCTGGCTGTTGAGGCACTCGGAAAATATTGATTTTCACTACTGCTAAAATAAACAGGTTTTATTGTGCCTTGTGATTTCCTTGTGTGGAAATCAGTATCATGGGTGGGCTGCACTGTGCCCGGCTTTGGGGCTGAGTCAATCACCACATGTCCATTCCCACTGCTGGCAAACAGTGCATGGGCAGAGCACAGAACTGTAGGTCCCACAGAAACACACCATGATCTCTTGCTTTGAGGTTCAATACACATGCTAGGAAATTCTGACTCTCTCTTCTGTCTTTAAAAAGAAAAGGAAACATAATCCTGTAGCAGCTTGCTTGAGGCGTGGCTGAACAATCCTTCAACACAACCTTGCTTTGCCACCCAGTAAAAAACACCCAGAGCACACCAGAACTGACCTGTGGCTACTCCTCAGCTGGCTTTGTCTTCAAACGCCGTGACACTAAAGCCTGGCATTGGAAAGCTGGGCAGAAGGCTCTGGGCTGTGGCTGAGCCAAGGGCAGTGGGCAGGAGCCCCCCAGGCTGCAGGGCAGCTGCATCGTGCTGCAGGGCAGCTGCATCGTGCTGCAGGCTGCCCTGCGAGGGACAGGCTCCCTGAGCAACTGGCAAACTGCTGACATCTCAGGTCACACCAACAGGCACTGTGCTGTCCCCTCGCCTTCCCGTGGCACCATCCCCACATCACATTGGCTGCTTGCTTATTTCTCAGCACATTGATTATGCTGCTTGATGGAATCTCCAAATTCTTCTGTCAGTCCTTATTTTTCTTCTGTCTGCTACTGCTACTGACATGGAGAAGGGCTTAATCAGTCTCACAGAATTCACCTGTCCCATAGCTCCTGCACCTTACAACTAATTAATACACAAATTGTGCTAACTCTCATAAACATCAATCTTGTAAATAGCATGTAAACAGTATTTCTCCGATCTTGCAACAATTATGATACTTGAACTATACACCATTTTTTCAGGGTCAATTAAAACTGTGCTGAAAACTGTTGGGTTCCCTCCAGGACCTGGGAACTCCTTTGGAGGGCCCATACCTATCCTGCCATGAGGCTATACTCTACTTTTTAATTTGCTTCCAGGTTGAATAGTGATGATTAACACACAAGAGGTTTGACTCCTAAAGGGTGCTATTCAAACAGGAAGTGTGATGTGCAAGACACAGGAATTAGATCCTCAGGAATCTAAGTCCCTGTAAAAATGCTTTGAACAGGTCATCCCTGGCCATCCTGTTTACCTACCTATCCCTCCAATAATGATTGTACAAATACCAGCCCTGCTCTCCAGGCTCCTGCTCTGTGTCTCTCTGCTGAGCTGGCAAAAACAAAGGGCAGGATTTGTGCATGTTGCTGGGAAGCTGGAGCTCCTGTTCCTAACTAATCCACACCACCAGATTCACCACAAATCATCATTACTCAGAGCTGCTGATGCCTGCGCTAGGAACCCAACAACCCGAGGCCTCAGGATCCCTGGTGATCTGCCAAGACCATCCCCTCTCCTTTCCTCCATCCACCTCTCATCTGAAAGTCCCATTTTGGCTCCTGCCACTGCAGCTCACAGTCATTTCAGGATAAGCATCTATTCGTTATCATTCATTCCAGGTTGCTCACTCTGAGAGGGAGGACAAACAACTTCTGCATCAAGAGGTAGCTTGCTGCTGGGGTCACATACCTTACAAGGAAACTTTTCTTCTGTAAAAGTAACCAGAAATTCATCTGAGACTGCTTGACCTTGATTGCGTAAGTCACCTCCACTTCAAAACCAAACAAATATGCCCATTTAAAAGGAAAAGTTTCCTAAAGACAGTCATAAAACAGCCTGTAACTGGAATAAAGCAATGTACCCATGCTCCAGGGCCCTCTTAAATCCCCCTGGTCACTCTATGTTATAATGAGTTGACTCAATTATAAGAAGTTTTGCAGGCTGAGTGTCAAGACAAGAGGTGCTCCTGATTGTGGAGGTGAACTTCAGATACATGCCAAGCACTATCTCCATGGGAATTCTGCAGACTGCACAGCAACAGCCTCTGCCTCCCGCGCGAGAGTGCTTCTCCCAATGCCTTCTGCTCCAGCACAGCCCCAGAGACCAGGCAGGAGAGCACTGAACAGGCCTGAGGCTGCCCATGCTGGCCAATACACCATGCCCTGAGAGCCATGTGCAGAGCCATAAAATGCTATTGTGAAAAGAATCTGCTGGCCCCAAACATGTACTAGAACTTAAAGCCAAACCTGATTCAAAGAGCTGCATTAGCCAGCCTGTTCAGATTAAATATATCCCATCACACTGCAGGCTCCACAGGAAAAAGTCAAGCAGCAATTTTCTTTACTCCTACACAGGCAAAGTCAGAAGGACCTCCAATAAAAGCAACTGGTTTGCTCCAATATAAGTAAAACCAGCCTGGTACAGTCCCATAGCTTGAGCATTAGGTGATATTTCAATGTCCAGAGGTTTCTTCTGTTCATGGGAGAAACCAAGGTGCAGAGCTGGGCAGCTATGGTGCAGCTGGCCATTGAAGGGGCCCACAGGACCGAGCTGCACAGAGAAAGAGACTCTGTGCCCCAGCTCCCTCAGCTCCTACAGATCACTGCTCCTGCCTGTGTGTTCACCTCCTCTGCCTTGCTTCTCCAGTAGCCATGCCTTTGTGCTCCTCCACTCGACATCCAACACCCTCCCCAATGTATGTGAAGAAATCCCATTACTCCATTTATCCACATTAACCTGCATGTTGAAAAAGGCCTTGATTATCATATAATCATAAAATAGAATAGTTTGGGTTGGAAAGTCATCTAGGCTGAGCCCCTGCAGTGAGCAGGGACATCTTGCTATATGATATTTTATTTTATTGCTGCCCATATTAGCTGCAGTCCTATACAGCTGCTGGCTGCAGCCCTGGCAGGGATGGCTGTAATGGAAGCATAGGTCTAGGGCTGAAGTCTTTATTCAGGTATAGCCAGGGCTTTGATCCCGGCAGGAATTTTGCTCAAGCATCTCTCGGGGTTTTCACTGTTCATTCCCAGTAAAGCTCTACTGGTATTTCACATCAGAATAAACCTGAACTGAAACCACATGTAAAACTCAGGAGTTGAGACTAAAGAGCAAATGGAACTGGGAAGGGAAGGGCAAAAGAGGGCAGACAGTAATAAGTGCAGGCAGATGTTTCATGCTGCATCCCACATGCCTGTAATGAGATGGTCTTCAGGTCACTGTCTACTCTTTAGTACTATGTCGGAGACAAGACAAGGCTGAGCTTGAGGAGATCTGGAAGAGGTTCATTTTTTATTCCTGATCTACCTGGGAACACCAACAAAATTTCTTCTTATTCAAATTATGACAAATAACTTCACCCCAGTGTGGTTATGGAAAAATGTATCTCACCCTATGTAAAGGGCAGACTACCACAGTGTGCTACACAGCCTTTGGCTTCTGAGCCAGACACCCCAGGATCCTGGAAAGCCACACTGCGGGAAGCTCACACCCAGTCTGGAGACACATGTATCAGGCTCTGGGATGGAACTTCCATAGTTTCACTACTGCCAAGACTGCTGCTGCAAGTAGATCTCTTGTGCTAGTGACTGACCACCATCTAGCAGCTCTGGGGCACTGTGAAGGGGGACATAGAGCCATTAAAGTGAGGTTGCTAATTACAGCTGGTAGTTAATGGCATGGCCTCTTGAGTTACATATTTTAAACAATCACTGAGTGCAAAAATTTACAACTCTGGCTATGAGAGACCCACAAAGCCATGGGTATCTCTTGTGAGAATCAGAAGTATAACTCAGAAAAGGTGATTTTAAAGTCAATACAGGAGACTTGGAGCTCTCTGTCCTTTTAGGAACACCTTCTGAGAGACCAGGCCACTCTGGCTGAGCCTGTGTAGTTTTCAAGACTTTGCACTTTCTCCTGAGACTCATTTAAGCAAACAAAAAAAAAGTATGGGAAAACACCTTATGGTCACAAAGATACCTTTAAAAACAGTGTGAACAAACACAGGGTTGCACACATGGAAAATATTGGCTTGCATACCAATGATCTGCCCAGTTCCCCTCATGCTGGTCAGCACTGCCCTCTGCTCCTGGTTAATTATTTTTCCACCCCATTAGCAGGTAAGGAGGACAAGTGTTTTGACCTTGCTGTAAGTGGTGTTTTGTTTCTCTCTTCCAGCTTGATAGAGCTTGGGTCAATCTGTTTCAAGTGTTGCCATGCAGGTCTGACCATGGTGCTGGGGAACAGGATGCTGGGTGACATGAGCAGGAGCTGGTGCCCCAAAGCACGGAACACCCAGAGCTGGGGCTGCCCTCTGGCATGACAGGAGCAGTGACCTGTGTCATGTAAACAGTCACGCTTCAGACTCTGGTTGGCAGCTGTGAGGAATAAAATCACTGAATTTTACAGTGACAGCTCCTTTGCTGGTGCTCTGAGGAGCTGGGTTAGCAGTGCAGCACACACACATGCATCCACATACATGTATTTATCACCAGTCATCTCTTTTATGGTGTTAACACACCTATACAACTAGGAAGAGCTGCATGGAACATTCCCTCCATAATGTCTCTATTGTCCCAGTGGGTTTTGTTTTATTAAAAAAAAATTAATCTTTTTCTTGTTAAACTGCAGATCTTGGATACAGTAACTCTGTGCTGATTTTCTTCTTTTGCTTGTAACACTTCTGCAACTTAATGCTTCCAGTTTTCATTTTCCCTTTTTGTTCCCCAGTGACTCATCTAGGCAGGTATTTTCTTACCATCCTATGCAGCCTCTTAAGAGACACTATTCTTTCCAGGTATCAGCTGAAAAATGCAACTGCTCAGAATAGAGCAGAAATGGGAAGGCAATCTGTCAGTCTGGAATGAGTAATTCAGTTCTTTACAAAGCAGAGGTTGTTTTTCTTAAAAGCAAAAAAGGGTGAAAAGATCTTAAAGGCAAGATACCTTCAGAGCAAGTTTTACATTCCTGCATTTAATTTGCTCCTCAGATGGAGTCACAAGCAGCTCTTACTCTCCAGTACTCTGCAGTGACAAAACATTGAGAATCTGTAACTCCTGTGTCATTCTGCCTGCCTTAACATCCCAGGAATATGATTTTTAAAGAGATAGGTTCTTCTTGGAAATATAATTAATTAATTACTTATAAAATTAGAAATGCCATTTCTATGTAGTTAAAACCACATATAAAGTCATCTCCTTAAGGAATCATGCAGATGAAGAGTACAACATTCTGCTTTTACACATCATATTAAAAGAGGATCTCAAATGCTGTCTTCTGGTGTCCAGGTCTCAGCATGAGCACTGCCTGTCTGTGCCACCACAGCACCAGCCACAGGAAGTCTCATGGAGACTTCATCCTGGTTTTGAAGGATTTTTTCTGTAAGATGACATCATCCAAACGAATTGAATCCCAATTATTTCATAGTGCATGCTAACTTAGAACAGGAACACCAGGCCAGCCTTGAGCCCAGATTTGCTTGTCTCTGATCATGCAGAAATAAAAATTACTACAAGCCATGAGGTTTTTTGCATGGGAAAATTCCCATGATGAACAACCACCAGTGCTGAGGTCACAGCCAAAGACTTGAGCTCCCACTTTTGATTTATGGCACATAAATCAAGATGGCTTATGTGATGAAAACACTTGTATTATCTGTCCATGCAGAGCTGTCTTGCTTTTTTAGTTCTTTATTACAGAGGAAGATTGTAAAGCTCCCCAAGTGGAGAAAATTACATCTCTTATTTCCTGATGGCATTCAGAAGGAAGATTTTCTCATAGTTTTAAAATTACCGTGTCCAAACCTAAATTAAGACTATCCATGGATGTTCCCAGTGCAGTATAGGAAGCCTCTGCAAAGGAGGTAATCCTACCTTACCTAACCGTCTTGGTGGAGTTCAGCATGTTTTCTCTGGAGCCACCTGACAGCTGAATCCAGTCCATCAAGTTGTGGTCTGTCTTAAATACCTGGCAAGTTTCCTGCCTCATTTGCCATCCTAATGAACATCACACTTTCTGGGAAAAATTACTTCAGCTCTCTGAAGATGCAGGGGAGCCGTGAAAAACTTGAATAAGACTCTTACATTCTTCAGAGCTCTGAAGAGAGGGAAGATTTCCAGCTCCCTGACTAGCAGCTCCCTTGCTGAGATGATATTTGGCACTTTCTCCTCCTATTTCTGAGGAGAGGCAGCCAAGGATGAGCCAGCCTGCTTCTGCTTGTGCCCTGGAGGTGTGTTCACACACACACACTCAGAGATGCACACTTGCACACTCTGCCACCGCTCCCCTTCCCCCAGCTCCTCCTGGCGCCTCCCCTGTATGTGGCAAGTGAATAAAGTGAACAACTGCAGCTGCTGCAGCCAAAAGAAGGTAAAAACATGGAGAGGGGAGGAGCAACAAGAACAGACACAACAAAGGCACAGCAAATCTACGAAATCAGGCCAGGTGAGGGGAGGGAAAGGGGCTAACCTGGTCAGATTATTTCCTTTGGCTCCCAGCAAAACTGCATGGTCTTGCTGGAGGCTCAGCAATCAGGCCAGAGGAAGACAAAGACCTTGCTCTGGAATGGCATGGTTCTGGGAGGGATGTCAGGTTTGCCATGCCCACAACCACCACACGTCCCATTTTTGGCCATGTTACCCCAAAGCCACCCCACCAGGGATGCTTCCTGCAGCTCCTTGTTGTCCAGCCCTGTGGTCACCTCCATGCCACAGCCGCGTTCTGCCAGGTGGCTGAGTCAGTGTGGCTTCCAGGTTTCTCATGGCTAGCACCCATCAGCCTGTCCTGCAACTGCCTGTTCCCACCCCGATGGAGAAACAATTGGCTTGAACTGCCACTAAGTCTAGGCCTTTACAGTCCCTTCCAATCCAAACCATTCTATCACTGATAAGTTCCTTGTGTAGGCAAGCAGTTCTTCCCCTGAAACCCTTGATCTGACTACCCAACAGGAAGTTGTGTTTCTCAGCTCCTGGTGTTTTCTTTAAAAGTTAGCCAGATTCTTGGCACATTTTTCCCACTGGTTTCCAAGTTTATTCTGCCTAACAATTCTCTACACAAGCCCAAATCTGCTCTCCTGAAGTAGAGACTCCTAAATCTGCAGCTTGCCTACTGAGTCTTCCTCCAGAGCCTGGACCCAGTCACCTCAGGATGAGGAGATGGCCCCATGGTCTCAGCTGTCAGCTCACACACCATTAGTGATTTTCTTTCCTATTTTCATTACTCTCTGAGTTTAGGTACAGACCTGCACTGATGTTTGGAATTTCAGTGCTAGAAGAGGTGCCTTTCTGAGCACTTCTCAATGCACGCTCACAAGGGACTTTACCTCTTCCATGTAGCAAACAGAGGTACAACACTGGCAACTCTGACAAAATGTTAAAGAAACAGGCAAGAAAACAAACCATCACTGCAAATGGTTTGGGAAAAGGTGCTTCAATACTCCTCACCAGGGTACGTGGTGGGATCAAGGCCTGGGGACAGGAGCAGCTCTTCTCTCCCCATAGTTTGAAAGGGAAATAAAATCCCAGCATACTTTTCTCACTGGACTTGTCTGCCCCAGGAGGAAGAAGCATTTAAATTACAGTAATCCCACATTTCCGTGTTACTAGCTTTGCACCTTTCCTTTTGCTACCTGGTTGCCACATCCAGTCCTCAAAGACCTTACTCCTCTGGTTTCTGCTATGAGAGGACTCTTGCTGCCAGAAGCTGGCAAGGGTCAGTCTGATTCAGAATCCAGGCCCTTCACAGTCTCCTCAGGCTTCTCTTTGAATCAGCAAACTTGTCCTTTCTCAGCCTTCTCCTTGCAAAGAAGGACACACAGTGACTGTGTGTACAACTCAGTACTCTCCCTTAGGGCTGCATCATCTTTGCTGCCTCCTCTTCCAGGGATCACTCTTGATTTAACTGCTTCCATCTGCTTTTATGCCCACATAATTTGCCAGGGTAAATCTGGGCCATAATTAACCTATTTTCTATTATGTAACTAGCTACACCCATGAACAAGAAATAAGATGGGTTTTATCCAGACGTCCTGCCTGGGAGCTTGGCCTCAAACTTCTCTCCCAGGTCTCCAGGGAGAGAGCTTTCAGTGCTACGTTCAGTGATGCTACGTTCTAGGAGTCAGTTCCTGTCTCTAGCTCTCAAGGAGCTGCTGTTGGAGACCCAGCCCTCAGAGACCTAACTCTGCAAGCCTGTGCAATCAATTGACCTAAATGTCTACTGGCATTTGGTAAGGCAGGTGACTAACCCCAAGGGGCTGCCGCTGACAACCGTTCACCCTGAAGACTAATAGCTGGGGACAGCGTGTGTGGAAGTCCTTGAGACTTCCCTACAGACACCCACTGCAGCAAAAACAGAAAGGATGGGGAGGTGATGAGAGGTGTCAGAAAGACAGGCAGCCTTCTGCCTCCTGGGGAAAAGGTATCTCCTGGGAGGCTGGCATTACCCAGGGCAAGGGGAGGCAGCTTCTTCTGAGAAGCCTTCTAAATGGTGGCAGGCAGGCTCGCCCCACGACCCTGCCTTGAGGCAGGGAGGTACCTGCCTGACCACCAGGTTCAGCTGTGCCCATTTTTCTTTTCCTATTTATTAGACCAGTGGGTGCTTGATTTCACTATGCAAAATAGGAGTTTGGGAGCACTAACTCTCCCTCCAATGGTAAGAGCTGATTGGCCAGTTGGCAAAAGGTTCTTGTAGCAAACAGAGATTCAAATTCCTTCCAAGAGAGGCTTGCACTCCATTGGAAAAGGATTGGTGAGGCATCCCTTCCATTCTGAATGGCCTGGTACTTCCTCTTGTCTAGGTTTGGAATAAAGGTTTTGGGAATGTAACTTCAGGGCAAGAGGGAGATAAGGGCAGCAGATCCTGAGTGCAGGATTCATACCTCCTTCAGATCTTGATAATGGGCAGAATCCAGCCCCAAGAGCTGTCCTACATGTTCCCTGCAGCCACCATTGGGGGTGTCCCTGCTTGGCACGTTGTTCTGTGGACCCTGCTTGTTGGACCTTTCTTCCCTGCCTCCAGATGATCTGTACTGCATGTGTTAGAGAATCCTGTAAGGGCAGAGTGCCCAGCCTTGGAGCATCATGGCCTGGTACCAAGTTTCTGAATTTCCAAGCCAGAGGCATGAATGGAGTAAAGCTGTTGCTGGTACCTTCACCCAAGTGAGCACAGCAAGGTGAAGTAAATGCTGTTTTACTCAGCCTGCTGGTGTTTGTCCCCTGTGCCCCACACAGCCCCACACAACACATACCCACTCAGAGGGTTGGTGCTCCATGCTGGGCCCTGCAGAGGCTACTGCCTGCTGCAGAAGCTGCCAGCATGGAAGAAAGTAGGGGAAAACCAGAACTATACAGATGCGCTGTGAGTTCAGGATGTGGGCTTTCAATTTCTCCACCCATGTCCAGACTGGGAGCAGAGTGCTCATGGCATTAAGTGCTTCATACACACTTCCTCTGATCTTTTGACAGTGAAATACGAGCATCATATTTGTCATTAATATGTACTCACTATCCTGGAGTTATGTGAGCAAGTTCAGTGCATAGCTCTGGGGACTCCATGTTTTCCATGCAGGACACCCTTTTGCAGCTGAGCCTGCACTAACACCTTGAGGCCTTGAGCTGGAGTTCTGCATTGCTGCCAGGCCTGCAGGAAACCTGTTTGCTCCTCCCTCTGAGGCAACCTTTTCAAGCCCACCGACCACCTGGGATCTGAAATGACGCCACTTTTCTCATGCTAATCCTGATGTTTATACTGAATTTCAGCTGGATGACCACCAGTCCTTCTGGAGTCAGGCTGAGCTGTAGTACTGCTGGGATGCGAGAAGGGACTTGTGTCCCTTGGCTGCCAGTTAGGCTTCTGGAGATGTAGTTTTCATTCCTGTCTTTGCTGCACAATATTAGGCAAAGGATCTGCAGTCAGGTTTTTCAAACACCCAGCATTCATCAGCAAAGCTCAGTTTTCAAAGCAAGCAGGTCTTGCTAATGTATCATGATGGAGGGACAGATTTTAGTAGGAGATTTTACATACAGAATTTTTTAATTTTTTTTTGCTGACCAGAGTACTGCTTTCTTAGAGCAGTCTGGTTCTCTGTACTCTGTTTTCTCTCTGGTTAATCCAGATAAAATAAAGATGCCCACATCACACTCAGAATATGAAATAATACCAAGTCAAAAATACAAGTTCAGGCTTTGTTGGTTTGAATGGTACTCTCAGGCTTCCCTGAATGTAATTGTTATTTGTAAGTGTTCTCAAACACTTGAGAAAAAAAAAAAATATGCTGTGGGTTGTCTGCAAATGTTCATTTTGACAAGTTGCTGTCTGTTACTGGTATTGGACTAGTCACACAGTGTTTCTTATGTTCCCTAACTGGGTGACAAGCTTGGAAAACAGGAGAATAGCAAGTGACAGATACTAGCATGATTTCTGGTAATTTTTTATAGTTCCTGATTTCATGGGCACTGGAAGCTCTACAAATTTCATGAACAAGATCTTAGGAATGAGGAATTTATTGGGAAATATGGCAGCCATGGCAACTTTGTCAGAAAATGAAAGGCTTAATGATGAATCGGGTAGCTTCTCTTCATACAATGGCGCTCAGTTACTGAGATGTATGAGGAAAGGCTTCTAGGAAATAATCAGTAAGATACAGTAAGGTTTGATATGTGAAAGATTTGCTTAAATACTCCTGGCACATCAGAAAAAGTGTTTCATAGGTGTTTCGTACTTAATTAAACACAGTGGAGAAATAAAGGAAACATCCTTAGAGCTCAAAACAACAACCTAGCAGCCCAGACACTAATAATCTTTTTGCCCTCTTAAAATGTTCTTCATGCCCCTCTCTTTCCACTCTAATAACTTCAATATAGTTGAAGTTCAAGCTAGAACAGCGATCTTACAGAGGCACCTTGTTCTCAGAAACTTCTCCCTAATGTGTACACAGAGAACACCCAATTTGTTTCCCAATTGGTTTCCCAATCAATTCTTGCATAGAATTGCAATAATTAACCATCTGATTCCTGGGTTACAGTTCAATGCAGTTTACTGGTCTGACAAACATATGCCATCCATCAATCAAACAAGCTATTTAAATTAACTGTAAGAGTTATAGTTAATAGAATTTTAACTGATTTTTAAAAATGCATTTCAGAATTAAACTCACGCTTAAAATATTAATGTTTAGCTTAAGGGATTGTAATTTGTTCCAAAGAGAAACTGCAATATGGGATATGTGGTTTTGGTGGCACTCCTTAACCACAAGAAATTGGGCTTGGTAGGATATTCCCCCAGAACTTCTGTTGCAATTATTCCCCAGACTCAGTTCTTCTCTGCTCAAGGCTTCATATTCTAACCTGTGAGAATCATGGAAAGGGATTTTGAAGCTTAAACATGACCTTGAAGTCAACACAAGAGTGTGTCCAAACTGAGAGGTGGGTAGTAAAGGAAAATGTTAATTTCAGGCCCCTTTTCACTAAAGCTCCTTATAAAGAAAACAGGTCTCCTTCAGAGGCTTTGGATCATGGCATCAGCACAGAGTGATGGGAACCTCTGGTTGGTATCAGTTGGTCCAAAAGGTGTAATGATTTACCACACCCTCTACGGTAATAACAGATTTGGCCTGAATTAGGGTTTTGGAATAAGAACACTATTTCCACAGTTGAAAGACCATGTCCATATTATCCACACTGGATAAGAAACATTCTTCCTATCATCCATGCAACTGAACTGCATCCAATTTTCTGGAACTCAGACTTTATGATTTTTGGTGATTTATGTTAGATGGAGGTCAGGTAAGAACATCCACACATGTCAAAAAAGATACTCAAATTAGTAAATTTGTGACCATAGTGGTGAAAAGCTTTGAAGAACCTAAAATAACCTAGCTGAAAGGCAACTCAAGGCACAGGAAATGCAATGCAGATAAATGAAAGAAAGCACCTGCTAAAAGGAAAAAACCCTATACATTGCAGAGTCCTAAATGAACCCATTAACTCTGTAAAGACATGTGGATGTATGCTAGATCTAGGCAGGGGCCATGTAAGTAGCACATAAATGAAATGGGAAAGTCTGCAGAAACCCAGAACATGATTCACATACCACATGGCCCCTGCCAGTCCACTGAACATGATGGGAACCAGGATGAGGAAACACCATGGGCCCAGCAACAAGGCCTCTCTGCCTCTGCTTGGCAGACATCACAATTCAGAAAGGACTTAGAAGGCCCCAGTAAAGAGCAGGTATCTTCCGTAAATGCTTTCAGCTTGACTAACACTTCGATAGGCAGCTCTCAAAGATGAACAGCACAGGCTTAGAGAAGTGAAGCAATTCAAATTTGTATGTAAGTTGCGAAGAAAAGTCAAATGAAAAAAGAGGTTTCCCAAGGAACTGTTTCACCCTCTGTGCCATTGTTTAATTCAAATCTTATTAATCACTATAAACCATATAGGTTTAAAGTCAGAACTACCCATTTCTGATGGGGGATAGTTACTGAGGGCCTGCAAGTGTCATGGCCCTCTCTGCAAAAGACAGAAAGGCCTGAAAAGTACAAAATTTACCAAAGTTGAGGTGGTTCTGGACCTCATTCCAGAAATGGCTTCCAGCAGCTAATGCTACCTTAACACCATGTATTTAACAGGAATATTGTTTGTTATTTATTGTTATTCTTTGCCTGCCACCACCACAGACAAGGTGAAGTCACCCATCAGCAGAGGCAGAATTCACCTAACTCCAGGCAGGGAGAAGCTGTGTGGCTGCTGTGTGTTGGCTGCCTCCCAACTCCTCTGCAATCAATGGAGAGATCAGGCACTGTCATGAGTGACTCACCACTCCTGGGAGAGGTGTCTGAAGTAGGTGGGGTGACTCATCCTTGGGGTGCTCCTCTCCACAGATGTTCACAGGATCCTAGATCACAGCATAAATTACATGCCTACCTTTCTGTCCTGTCTTGCCTGACAAGACATTTCTTTGTTATCTGGCACATGCTTAGGACTTCTGGAGGAATGCACAACCTTGTCTGGGACTTGATGCACTCGGTTAAGGCCTTGTATATGCAGGAGGCTAGAACCATAAAATGGTTTTCACAACTTTACACAATTTGTGCTTCAATTATGTTACATCTCAGGCCTTTCCTTTCATGTGATGGCAGGATCAGCAAGGTCAGGGTGAGAGTGAAGCCCAAACTCTGGCAGAGGACCAGTGTAGGCAGCAGGACACTGGTTATCATGTTCTAGCCAGGAGTGCAGAACATTTTATCACTAAGGTGGTAAAACATGGGACATTGAACACAGAATGTTTTGACATTCTATCCTGTGTTTTCCATCTTCCCATGAATCCACAGCATCGTTAGCAGATATGCTGAAGAGTGGATTGTCAGCAAGTCTGTAGTCCTATATTTATAAGAGCTCGTTATGTAAAGACTAAAACTGAATAAATTAGAAAAGCTTAATAAATAACCATCTTGCAATATTAGAGCCAAGAAAAAAGTTCTTATGTTAGGTCAGATGCAGAGAGAAACCAGTAATTATCTGGAAGTTGCACCAACTCAATAGGCCTGAGCACCCGTGGCCAGATGTCTCCTCTCCACTTACAGGCTGGCAGAACTGCTTGCATAGGACCCAGAAAACAAAAGGCAGG